>NC_054061.1:42328646-42629479 GCF_017639655.2 Falco naumanni
TTACTGCATTCTATATTGAGATAAAATTTCCTGTGATAGGTCTCTGAAACAAACCACACTCTATAGAATTTTTTAATCACAGTACAATAAACCCTTCATGAAAGTCAGGCTTACAGCTGAAGCTGAAAGTATGCATAGGAATCTGTACAAATATAAGGAAGTTAGTTCATTGTGCCCCCATTGGACCACAATTAAAAAGAGAATTATTATTCCTTCACAACGTACAAAGTTAGCAAACAGCACTCAGAAATATATATGAACACCATCACAATATTCTAATACCTTTTAAATAATTTAAAAACAAAACTAAATTTCTCCAATGCTTCTGTTCTTTTCAGCTTATCATGATCTATGTGTTTTCTGTGAGCTACGGGAAATACGGTGGGTTTGGCCTTTTGGGGGAAGGCAAGGAAGGAGTTGCTTTTAGGGGATTATTTGTACTTGGCCACCTTGGCTGGTATCTAACACTCTGTTAGAAAATAAAACCTTTATATTGTACTTCGCAAACATAAGTACAAGTAAACTTTTCCCAGTTTCAATTTTGTGGAAGACTAATGAAATATGTACTAAATTGCTAGAAATTAATTTCTTCGTAAGTAAAAAAAATCCCAGCAAAACATACACATTGTTGAAATATTAAGCAATTATTTTTTCTGTAACTGCAACTTTTAAAAGTTGTCTTACCTCGACTGATATCCATGGCATATAATTCTCTTAGTCCAAGGTCATTAAGAGATTTTGTCACATCAAGGGGTTCTTGAGACTGGTAATTCTTCAACAGCAGAGTGTGTGAAGGATCAAATTCACATTTACTACAGATAATTGGTATGAGCTCTTGAAGGGGTGAATGTGGACTGACTCTTACTACTGTCTTCTGCGTCTTCTTGTAGTTTATCACTACCCTTACTGTTTGCTAAAGAGAAGAAAATTACGATAAATACCAGCACAACTTCTGAAACAACTGGTATTTTTATAACAGCTTTACAATAATCACAGAAATTCCACCAATGGCCAATTTCAGCAGCGTTACAGATTCAGAAACACTACAAGAGAAACTATTTTGCAATTCCCTTCTACGCAGTGAAAGGACACATGAACGAGCCTGCTCCTCCTCTAGCGCCTGTCCCTTGACTGTCCAGCAGGACACCTGCCTGGAGTGAGATGCCCTGCTGGGTTACATTAGGCAGCTGTAGGAGTCAGCCAACGAGCCACGAGTGCATGCCTGTGTGCAACACATCGGATGAAGGTAAAAAGGGGAGCAGCAGAGCTCCCTTGGCCCTGTGTAAGTGCTTTAGATAAATTAATTACTATTACTAAATAAATTAATTACGATTGTTCTATACAGCAGAAGGACAGAAGTGGAAGGGAAGATTTAGGCAACACCCAGAAGCTGCTTTAGTACTTCTAAAAGCTCCTCCTGCCTTCTTAAGGGTATATAAAGAAAAGCCCAGTAACAACCAAAAAAGTACAGTATGTATTAAAGGAAAATGAACACACAATCAGAAGAGCATATATTTCACAACATGAAAGATGGTACAAGTTGTTGATTTTCAGATTGTGGAAGGCTGTATTCAGCCACAATTCATCTGCATAATTTGTCAAAAGGACAGTAAGGTGTAGGATTTCAAATAATATTGTCATATTTCCTCCTTTCGGCAACAAAGAAGTTTGCTGCAATAAACTGAGATACATTTTACCTAAGATGAGGTTATGAAGAACATGGAGCCGAGCACTTCACAGGAGTGAGTGGTGAGAGCATGGGAGACAACAGGAAAAGCTGAAACAAAGCCAAGCTAACTGCAAAACTTGTTGAATACAACGGTGATTCTAATTCTCAATATGCTTTAATTTTAGTTCTCACCTCTGGTATAACTGGGGCAGGTTTCTTCTTATCCATTTGTTTTGGCTTTACAATCACCTTTTCCACTTCAAGCGTTCCCACTGGCGTGTTGGGTTTGAATTTAATCTGGCTATTTTCTGCTGATACCAACTCTATACTATAACTTGATGGATTTAAATGATACTGTGCACACAGAAAGATCAGCAAGTCCATCATGGGCTTCCTGTGAAAAACAAATGAGACTGTCACAACTGATGACAATTAAGCAGGCTACAGCGAAAACGTGCTGCTAAACATTTAACTCAAGGCATCCTTCCCTGACTAAATAATTACTGCCAGGCACCAAATTTAAATATCTTCAACAATAAAAAGCACCAAACCCAAGAAAAATCACTGAAAAGAAAATGAAAATAGTTTGCACAAAAGTATGCCAAGCACTTGAATAAAGGTGGATATTTTTGCTTGTGTGAAGTGCTGCTTTCCCTGAGGTCAGCAGGGATATATGGATTAGCCACCTCATTTGACATTCAATAGGAACTGTAGCGGGGGTGATAAATGCCCTGCTATTCATTAAGAACAGTTTCCTTCCAAAGCTTGAAATTTTTATATCCATTCTGAGGTTACAAGGGACTCTATTTTCAGAAATTCTGAGTGTAAGCCATTTGGATGAAGCAGGAGAAATAAAGTTTGAGGAAGTCACCTTTAAAAGAGGTCCTGCATTAGGGATCCCAAAATGAGAGCCAGGTGTTTAATACAGAGGGAAGGAAGCCAAATGACTATATAGCAGTTGAAAGCATTTTCTTGAGCAGCTCTGTGTGATGCGACAGATGTCCTTTTCAAAATGAAGTATGGCAAACCAAATTTTTCATATGTAGTCACTAACTGTACATCCTTGCTCTCTCAGTGCTCAATGAAGAACGTGCAGAACAGCATATTAAGGTAGGCTGAACATACCCAGTTGCTACTAGAATAAATTTATTAAAGCTATACTTTAAACAGAAGTGTCATAAAAGTTTAAAGAGATCAAAGGTAAGAAGAGTATCCTAACTTTGCATGTTACAACAACTGAATAAGGTTATAGAACTATCACATCACTGGAACTGGTCCTTTCTCAGTTTTTAGAGTGAGGTAATCACCCGTAAGAAGCAATTCATTCTGATGCTCCCTGCACCTCTCAGTTACAGCTACAAACTGAAAACTATCACCTGCTCTGTCTGGCAGGGATATTATGAAAATAACTTAAAAGTCTGTGAAGCAATCAAATGCTATGTTAAAAAGAACACTGCATGTGTTTAAGAAAATTAATACAGGTTTTGTCCGGTATGGCTTTATCAGAAATCTTAATATCTTGATGTAATCTCATAACAGATGCAAGTATTATGGTAGTATAGCCAAATGCAGAAATAGATAGCTTCTCTACAAAAAGCCATCAAACAAGGCAGAACTCTAGTATAAGACTGTGAATACCTTTATTAAGTAGGAAGTTAAACCAGACTTTTCATATGATACAGTTCTGTAAAAAGAATTAAGAATGACTCAGCATTAGAAATTACTGTGCACGCTGTGTTGTTCTCCCCACACCCCCTTTAATTTTATATATATATACACATATATAAAATTATATATAGTAGAATATAATGTCTGCTTTCACCTGGTCTTAAAGAACAAGCAGTCTTTAAGCAAATTGTCTTCTGATTACTAGAAGCAGGGCTGGACTCTCTGGTGTACATGCTGCACCTCCAGAAGATGGAAAGAGTTGGAAAGTTGACAGATAAAGGTACTGCAGACCTGTTACTACTTTTTTTTCTCAGAGGGAACTTTCTACCTACTTAAGTGGCAGAATACTTGCCTCAGGAGACAAAGGCAGGAGGAAAGGAACAATAAAACAAAAAGCCATATAGAAATAATGCTCCAAGGTGTCAAAAAAACAGCTATCAGATGGTCTGAAGAGGTATAGAAGAATGTATGTAATATATTCCTGTGCTTTTGTCTAGGTGATATGTATCAGTTTGAGGAATACCATGAGAAAAACACTGAGCACTGCAGACATAGCTAAACCAGAGAGTTTATTTCAATTCTTCTCTCACACATATCACAACATGCTCCAGTTAGAAGAAAGAAGGAACTACTCTAGCCTAACCCATAATAGAACAAGTACATCCATCTCACCCTAACAAGAACGAAGCTGCAAACGCAGAGAATGTCATTCCCCCACTTCACAATGGGGCAGGGCAGGGGAGGGGAGGAGGGAGCCAGCGCAGACAGCAGACACCACTTCTGCAGTGACCTTTCTGGTTATCAGCCTGTCCAATAGGTTACCCATTACTTTTTTTCTGGTGCATTTTTATACACTGACTAGCTTTAAAAGCTGCCCTTACTCTGGCCTTCAGTTATTGGAAAAGGGTAAGAACAATAAAGATGACCAGGACGAGAATTCACACGCAAAGTTTGCCAAAAGCTGTCCAGTGGAAATGCACCACGATGACAGGGGCAAGCCCTCACATTAAGCACAGTCACAAGAAGTGACAGAATGATAAGCAAGAAACATAGCTGCTTACAAACAGACAGGTACATGCAAATTAGTACATGAAAACAGCGATTCAGTGCAAATTTGCTTTCTGCTGGTACTTCCAGAAATTACCTGCTTGACTGGAGGATGCTAGATTTTAAATTCCCCCCCTCCACTGGAGGCCAAGACACTTTTAACAACTGCTTTAGACAGATATTCCTACAGTGGTACCAAAAGCAATCTCTTTTTGAAATCACATCCTCCAAAACTTGTAAAACTATTTTCTGCTAAAGGCTTCAAGGATTGCAGGTAGAGGAATACATGTATCACAGCAAATTTAACGACTTCCATAATTAATATTTAGTAAAACCCAAAGAAGCAGCCATCAGCTGTCTCTGAGTTCACCACCTACTTGTCTTCCTTTAATTTCAGTAAAATCTTTATTTGCAATTTCTTTAACTTCACTACATTACCTAGTTTTCTGGAAACCTCTGATCATAAATTTACGTACATGTTTCTGCACCCCTCCATCTCTCATCTGTTTTCCTCTGGTCACTCCTACCTGCCTAAGCTAATAGCAGCCTCTCATTACATCACATAACTGATAGTTAAATGATGAACCTTCATGTAGAATGTCTCAAACCATGTCATGTTTGTAACCAACAGTGAAAGGTGTCACTTCAACTACTGGATTAATTGTTTAAAGGAAAAAATGCACCAAATTCCTACGCTGCTTTCCAAAAACAAGGGTTAGATATTTGCTACTTTGTTTTTTTAAGGTGAGATTCTTACACAGTCAAACTTTCGAAGCAAGGTCTTGCTATCACAAGACTCACTGTAAGCACCACTGAACAAACAAAACTGAGAAGCCACCAGAAGTATTCCTAGGTAGGGATGGAATGGGGCTGGGGGAGTAGAGAAGAAACCAACCTATACACAGTGTGGCTTTCTATAGATCTCTGATCATGTAAGCCTATAGCTTCATGGCCTTCCTTGCAAAATATTTACTAATCCTACTCTCTAAAGAGAAAAAGACATTTATTTTCATGGAGAACAACAACAAAAAACCATCACCAACCCCCCCAGAATTTGTTAGTAACAAACCTAAGTACAATAGGCTTTGAAAAGTAGGGCAACACCACAAAGCTTGTTATTCACTAGCTAGCTATACGGAGTAAATCAACAGTTTATTAAGAATACCCTAATGACTGAAAATACTCAAGAATGGATCAAATAGAAACACACAAAGGACTCTAAGAAACAAACTCAGCAAAGCTAAGGTCTCTCAGAAAGGTGTCTGAAACTGAAGCCCTAAACATACTACCCTGCAAAACTATGTTTGACACAATTTCCAAATAAAATGCACATCACTAACATATTGGCCCTTGAAATCTCTACATTAATTTACTTATGCATACAACTGAAACTAATTAATCTCAAGAAAACTTTCTCAAACTCTGCATCTCTTCCTTGTGGGAAAACAAGAAACTAACTTATGATCAGACTGCTAAATAAAATACTTCAAGCTATTTTTTTTCTTTGGCTACAGAAAATTCTTCAGCCTTATGCTGTATTTAGAACCAATGAAGAAGAAACAGAAACTTCACTCTGAAATACACTCCCACTTAAAAAAAAAAAAAAAGGCAGCTTCATTTATTCCTTACCATGAACAGCAACATACCTTCACTTCCTACCACTCATTGCTCCTACTGTGTTTTTGGGGGAGTTGGTTGGTTTTAAATAACTGTTTGCCTGAGCTCCCTCCCAGGAATCCTGGTGATAAGAATCTGCAGTGCCATTTGCATTTTCCTAACAGATTAATCGAATCACTATCATCAACTAATACAAAATACAAATTGATGCCCAGGCTTAAATAAAAGAATCCACCCCTGCCTGAAGTTTCAGAATGAGAAATGTGCTATTTCAGTCCTCCTTCCTTTTTTAAGTCTCTCAGGTTTTGCTTTAGTTTTATACATCAAATCAAGGATCAAAAATTATTCTCTCTTGTAATCTTTTTCTCTAAAACCCCTTTTGGATTTCATTCTGACCTTCTTCTGCCTACTTCTGCCCACTTGGGATATTCATCTACATAACACCTTGCTTTGTTCTACATAGCTCTTGCTATCCACTATGCCAAATCAGGGAGCAAGCCAACACAGTTTTATCTGAGAACACTAGAGAAGTTTCTTCTAGGGGACTATGACATTTGAGCACATGGCTATAGAAACTGAGTTTTGCTTTTTCTAGTATGAGATTTAAATAAGGTATTCTCTCCTCAGGAGCTCTGAAGCTGCTTATCTCTGATTATGAACAGGAAAGAGACAAATTAGCAATTTATCTGTATGTCATTTCTAGACAGAGCAAAACTAGTTTGAAGTACATTTCACAGCGAGCTGCAGGTCCTGCACAGTATTTGCTCTCATTCTGAGGGAGCCTAGCAGTGCTAATATAGGATCTTATTTGCAAAAGAGCCATTTATGTGATTAACCACATAGAGTACCTTGATTGTGAAAAAAAAAACAAACCAGTAACTGTGGGATAATAAAACTGATTGGGAAATGTGTGCAACTCCTGATAAGCCTAGGGCCTGTCATGAACACTGGGTAATTATACACAACATAATTTGACCGAGTGAAGATACATACAACGTTCCTTTCTGGCACTTTGTTCTTAGTAAAGCAATACAGAGGGCACACAGTACTCCTAAGTGTGGGCAAAGGAAGCTAAAAGAAGTGCCTGACAGTGTACAGATGGAGTCTCACCTTTAAGAAATTTAAAAAAAAAGAGTGATGCATCACATTTACAGACAGCAATATTCCTTGCTGCAAACACACTAGCAAGAATACCATAAAGCATCATAGTGGCATCAATTACTTCAGATAATTTCTTTTGAGAAATATAACCTCAGAGTTAAGTTATCCTGAAAATCACAGGTGGTGTGTAGGTCAGGGTGTGTAGGAGGGTGTGTGTGTGAGGATCCACAAAAGTTCCTCTACTGCAGCTCTTGTGAACAAGCTGGTATTTGATGTCTAAGCAATGACCTCATGAACTCTAGCAAATGACAAAACATGCAAACAGGCTCAAGCCAGACTTTATCTCTCATTAAGAAGTGAAGCAGGTGTAACTACACACTTACATTACCTGGTTTGAATGAACAGATAAAACAAATCAGCCTGCTTGCTTTCAGTTGCAAGACACTGGCAATACACTAACACAAGCACAACATACAAATAGTTTTCTTTATTTCAGCTTAGAAAAGCAACAAACTGGCATCCTAATTGTTCTGATCCATACAAGGACTTGCATAGGAGCCTTCTTAGTAGACCTGCTATGATAATTAATATAACATTTTAAGTCCCAGGATTTACGATTTCACCTCACCAGTCAATGTCCAGGTCTTTCCCAGCTAAAGGTGACTTGAGTTATACACACAACGTATAATACCAATTAGCAGACTGAAATATATATTTCAGATTAAAACCAAATTAAGCAAAATATATTTGTTAAAAAATAATTTTTCCGAAGTTGCAGCTAGAAACTATTTCCTTGAAGCGTTATAGATCTTGCCTGAAGTGATGACACCTTCTTTTAGGACTGCTAGTAGTCTATAGGTTGCACTGCTGAGCAAGTACCAAACACATGACTGTACCCAAATAGGATGCGGGAACTCATCCTTAAGTCTAACAGGGAAAACACATGGGAAAATTCAGTGACTCACACAAACCAATATTTTTCTAGAGATGTGCAGTAACTAGAAAGAACAACAGGTATGGCTATACATCCTGATAGGTGCCATATGGAATTTCTGAATCTCAAAATACAGTCTTCCCAAGAGGTAGATAAACGTGTATGTTTCCACACCTACCCAAAAATCATAGTAAAATCATAGAATCATTTAGGTTGGAAAAAGACATTTAAAGGTCATAGAGTCTAACACTGCCAAGTCTGCCACTAAACCATGTCGCTAAGCACCACATCTGCACATCTTCTAAATACCTCCAGGGATGGTGACTCCACTACTTCCCTGGGCAGCCTGTTCCAATGCTTGACAGCCCTTCCAGCAAAGAAATTTTTCCTAATATCCAACCTAAACCTCCTCTGGTGCAACCTGAGGCCATTTCCACTTGTTCTGTCGGTTCTTCTCTGGGAGAAGAGACTGACATCCACCTCATTACAATCTCCTTTCAGGAAGTTGTAGAGAATGATAAGGTCTCCCCTGACCCTCCTTTTCTCCAGGCTAAACCACCCCAGTTCCCTCAGCCGCTCCTCATAGGTCTTTTTCCCTAGACCCTTCACCAGCTTCATTGCCATTCTTTGGACGCACTCGATGTTCAGGCTTACACAACTCCTGCATTTTACTGAGAGATTAAAACCTGGGTGAAGGTTGCAGTAAATTGTAGCAAGAAAAGAAGATTAAACAAAAAATGTCATTGCGTGTAACTTACCTCCCATTTACTGTAGTATACTTGATCACATCTCCTGGCAGGACCACGGATAGTTCAATATCTTTATCAATCACATCCTCTTTCTGTTCCATTATGAGGTTAGCTGATTCTGTCTTATCAAACGGAGAAACAGCAATGGGCTTTGTTTCAGATGGAGGCGGTGGCGCTTTAGATTTTCTTCTGAAATAAATGGATGAATATTAGAAGTCAAGTATGTTTTTATATATATGATTCCATACCAGCGAACAAATGTCAGAACAGGAATGAATCACAATTCATTCTTTTCACTCAGACTGTGTAAGTGATATGTGCAAGGAAGGGATGACAGAATATTTTAAACACTATCAGTGGTGACAGAAGATACAACAGGCTAAGGTATCCATTATGTGTGTGTATATATACATAAAAAAAAAAGACCCAAATAAACCAAGCCCCAAACAGAAATGTTTTTTTTAATATATCTTAAAAAAGGTAAATTATTTTGTTTTCCCTCAACTTATGCAAAGGACCTGTTTGTGTGTTCTCCAAACAGATTTAATGGATTAGTATAAACAGAAACACTGTACTATGCATTATGAAGCCACATGGCACTGACAGTAGGTTTAATATATAGCATAGATAGGAGAGGGAATAATCACACTTTTCCTCCCCATATTTCTTCTTTTGATTATTAAAATCATTCCAACAAATCGTACCAGCTGTAGCCTATTTAATTCTATACAGTAATAAAACACCAGTATAACCAATACTGCTGTGTTGTAATACTTCTTGGCATTTCAGTCATAATATGCTTTTGTATTTTCCGCTCACAAAAGCTGATTTCCTATTTTAATTTTCTCACTATCCTTTCCCATCTTACAGAAAAACCAGTATACTCCTGAATGCAGAGTGACCACTAAATAGGTTTCACTCATTTCACTTAAAAAAAAAAAATCCAAAATGGTATAAAAGGAAAACTTTCTACACCTCTTAAATATGTTTATGTTACAGTAAAATCTGAAGGCAGGACTATCACTTCGTACAACATATAGTCCGGCATTCCCTCTTACTCAAATAACTTTACACAATTCACTGATATTGCCACAACGAATAGCTACTATTATTAAGAATTTCAGTATTAGAAACAAAACCAAAACCACACCACAGAGACACATTACCTCATGAGAACTTTTAAATTTTTTATACATTCTTTTAAAAGGCTTGAATGGAACCACATTCACCAAAATTCAAAATACATTTCAAACGTAATGCACAAAGGTTCAAAAAATACGCTGGCAATTTAGATTCTGGAGCTGTACCAAAGTCTGTTTACTTTAAATGTAACAAAATAAATTAACTTCTATAATTGTCCTACAGAATTGAAACAAAAGATCTAGCAATTAGAACAACAATTAGATCTAACAAATCGAAACACACATCTTCCCTGGGAAAATAAAGTTTAAAGTCACTCACAATGAAGAGCAAACAAGGTCCAGAGCAGCACTGCAAAAGACGACTGTGTAATGAGACTTCACATGACCGATCTGTTGCTGAAAGTGCTTAGAGTTTTGAACTTCAGAACTCCGAGCTGAATAATTAACTATTCACAGCCTCTCAGACTGATCGGGAGTGCTCACAGACCTCCACACACACTGAATGAGAATTTGCCATCAAAATTGATACCTCCTCTCTGTGAATGTTTTAAATTAGGGTTTTGGTGCATTCTGCATACAATTCAAGATGTATGGCCTTATCTGCAAATTTAACTTTTGTCTCTACAGCAGCTTGGTTGGGTTGTTTCTGGGTTACATGAACATTGCAAAATGTATGAATCAAACTTTTTACTCCTCCCTCATTTGGGTTTTTTCTGTGTGATTTTTAGCTTTCATATAACTACCAGAAAGAACTATTAGCCAATACAAAGCATCAATAAAACCTTAAAAAAACCCCAAACAAACAAAACCAAACCCACAACAAAAAAATCCTTGCCCTATGACATTAATCATAAAAAAAAAATCTAAACCCAAAGTGAGTCACTACTGCTTTTCCCCTTTTTTACTCATTCTTATATCTTTAAGTGATTTCAAACAACTGTTAAAAGATATTTATCAGGTCTGAATTCAGATTTTAATCTTTGCAGAGTACATGCCACAGAGATTTGTTTGCAAATGCCAGTGGCCTCTACTTTGCATTAAGCAGCTGACTGCAATTTCATTGCTGGAGCTCCATAATCATTGGTGAGTGCTTAATCACACACGGCAATACGTGCATGGTCCACATCAATAAAATGTAGCTCTATTTGTACACTAACTTACACTGTAGAGAGCTAGAACCAATAAAATACTCCTGTCAAAACTCATGTGCAACAGCTAAATAGCTGAGGTTGCATGTACTTACAAAGAACACGCAACACGTGGGGTCAGTCTGCTAGTGAGGTCAGCTGAATCCCCACACACACCACCGCAGAGCTATGCACCCTGCCCATCTCTAGCACGCCTGGGTGTTCTTATATGGTTAGTTATGCTAACATTTCCCACCCCACACAAAGGAGGAAAAATCTCCAAGTATACTTTCTCAGAAGTTACACTGAGCTTTTGGCAAACCCTTATTAAACAACAGGGATGCCAATACATTCATTTTGTTTCCACATGCTGTGTGTGTCTCTACTTCATTTTCTACCAATTCACTCATGTCTCATTCTGAGCTCAAAGTATTTACATTTGGTCTTACAGCTTTTTTGTTTCTTGAGTTTGTGTCTCTGTCTTCCCACAGAAGGCCTGCACCTCCTGTGCCCCACAGCTGGTACTGGGCAGCAAGAAAAATCCAGGTTTACCATGATTACATCTACAGGTGCAAATCAAACGCAGCAAGCAACAGGACAGTGGAAATACACTTGCAGGGGTAGTTTTAACCTACAAACCCTCTCCTCCTCTTTTGCATTTTGGGGCCTCCATGAAGATGACACAAATGATTTCTCTGACAAAGGCATCCTCCACATGGCATTTTATTCAAACACCAAAAAATAAAACCAGCATTATCCAAGTAACTCCGAGTATGCCATAATTTCAAACACTTATCCATTGTAAAGAACAAACAAACAAACAAAAGCCCAGTTCTCTTTTGCCTCTTCACCTCTACCAGATACTTGGCAAACCCAAGAGAGCTGCCAAAAAGACAGAGTGGTTAAGATAGTTTTTTCTCCTGAAAAGAAAACTCATGATTTCTAGCAATACAGAATACAACCATAACAAAGAGAATAAATTCCTAATCATATAAAAACAACACTTCAGAGATCAGAAAAAAGAGGTTCAGTAAATGGTCTCGTTCACAGCACCTTTGATGTTCAGATAACTTCCAGGTGTGCAAGGAGCTAAGCAGACCTATTCTAATTTTCAAAGTAAACATTACGAGGAGTTAGAAAAACCAAAATCATACTATTTCTTTTCGTTGCTACTACAGAACTACAGGAAAGCTGCAGGGAGAATCAAAGTCCAATTTATTTAGCTCTGACATGGAGTTAAAAGAGAAATTGTAACCAAATAAAGCCACAGCTCATAATAAGAACTCCTCTGGAGATCGTGCTGCAGTATCCTATACAATGCGGGTCCTCACTCATTCCTTATCTCCATAGGGTCCAGCCCCATCACCAGCCTGACCTTCCCTACACCAGGCATTAAAACTGCCAATCTCAACTCAACTGAAGGGATGTGCTCCCCACAGTTTATCACCAGATAAACAATTCCACTTACGTATTATGCTTTAACAGCCTGAATGTCATCTTCTGTTTAATCCATTGCTTAAAACAAAGCAGGAAAGCAGTAAATAGAATTTTTCTTCTCTGATTCTTCCTCGCCCTGAAAAAGGCAACCAAAGGAACATCCGCAGCACTCTCACAGGGTCCCACAGACACAAGCTGGTGCAGCCTGGGCAGAGTTTTTATTTCCCTTGTAATAGTGCACCTGGAGCCCACTGCTTATACCAAGACTTTCAGCTAGCCCTCATCTTGTGAGATTATATTGTTCCCAAGGTATTTGATTTATATTGCTTAGAAATTTAAATTTCTGAAGTCCTACTTGCAATTCCCACCAGTCTTTGTGATAAAATACAGTTTCTGTAAAGACCCTAAGTAATTCTTTCAGCCAAATACAGGTAGAAGAGTTTATTATTTTTTTAAGAAAAACAATACATCTTTTAAAATCAAATGCAAGGCCATGAAGTCAACATTTTATGTGCTTCAGATCCCACTTCTACAGAATAAAGTGTCATTGCTATATCTCAGCATATTTCCTGCTTGCCAAACGAAATAATAGTGTCAGAGATCTGAATGTGTGGAAGCCCTCTTTAAAATAAAGGTCCAGCACAGTAAATAAATAAAACTTCTATTTATTTGATTTTCAAAAAATTCCTGTTAGAAAGTTACAAGCAGTATATTTTTAACCATCAGTAACTAGACAAATACACTTTAAAATAATGAGAAATACTTGAACTGACGGTGACCTGGATGTTCCAGTTATTGCAAGCATTTCCTTTTGATAAGGATCACTTTCCCCCCCAAAAAAATAGAGAGAAAAAAGAGAGGAAATTATCTGTCAGATTTGTAAATAACTAAAGACTACAGCATTAAAAAAAAAAAAAAAAATTACCTCTTCAAATCTTGGCATCAAGAAATACTAATGTTTACAACACTTCCCATTTTGAACACAATTACATGAGACGCTATACAAAGACAGCTTGACAGTCCCCTCACCATCTCTCAAGTTTTCTATAGCAATCACCCAGGACAGCAAAGGTCATAAGGAACCATCACCTGAAATTCAGTCATCTCTCAGGTACTAAAAAAATTCATTATACACCTTCTACTGCAAAACAGATAGATTTATTTGTTAATTTGACTTATGGCATCATGAAGAGCATTGGTTTATGCAATGAGCAACTACACATTCTTTTGTATCAAACTTTACAAAATTATGTATGCCAAAAGTATGAGCAGTACTTCATTATATTCTCAAAGTCAGAAAAGGATCAAGTTCTTCTAAGATCACATCACAAGAGGAAAAAGGCCACTGCAATAAAATTCTTCTAGCTCTTTCTTGCCTTTGACCTCTCACCCCAAGCAATTATTATAATGCTTTCTCCATTATTACAGTAATGCTGCTACACCATTATAGCACACAGCAAAAACCTTGCAAATCAACCAAGGAACAGCTAACAAGGGTTCAAACCCACATTAAGCACAATAATTACCATTGTTTACAATAATACATCAGTTTTGGTCAAGAGTTATAAAAATATATTTAAACCCAATTTCGCCTATAAGCATTCCCAGCCCAATACTCATCTTTAATACTCACAGAACAAATTTGTCTTCTACACTAAACAAAGACCATGGAAGCACCAACTTTCCTCCTGTTTCTTCAGTTCCTTCTTCAGGGATTATGGTTTCATAGCACCACCACTGCACATCTTCAAAATCAAACACTACTTGCTAGGGAAAAGCTTGGAGACAACACCTGCAGCATTACTATCTGATCTGCTCACCATAGTCCAGCAAATGACTGAAGTTATCAAGGCAAGTCACTCAAAAAATCAGCTACATATATTTCAGGGCATACGTATCGATAACTTCTATATTAAAAATAAATAAATAAAAAGAAGAAGAAAAATAGAGGGCAAGTATTTCTAAGACATAAATATTCAGTAAACCACATTAAGTTAGTTTGCAAGGCAGAGCTCCCAAACTGGGACTTTATAATTACATAATCAAACACATGAAAAACTGAGTATTTAAAATAAGTGTCTATTGTTTATGGGCCAGTCTGAAAGGTCGGTTTCATCTGCAGTACAAACACGGATATTTTTGTTTTCTTTCCTTTAGTGAATGCAATTTTCATTCTTATTTTCATCCTTATTGCTCTTAATCTGAATACTAACAATAGCATTGACATATGTATTCCGCATGGAGTATTTTTCTTTTAGCCTGGGAACTGGAATATATGGCTTTTGTAGTTATAGTAGCTACAGAGATAGGTGTTGTAAAGACACTCTGCATAACCTCGTGATAGACCAAAATTAACATACTCAAGAAATAGGACTGCTACTCTTCCCACCCCTATACCCACTGGTGCAGCAAAATAGCCTACATATGAGCTCAGGATTTATCTTCTATGCATGTGAAGCTTTTTTTCCTGTCTATGATCTGGTATTTGGCATCTAGTGTCTTAAAGGAAAACAAACCTAGAGATCAGTGAAAACACAGAATTTAACAAGGAGTAATGTGTAACAAGATACATATTTTCATTACAAATCTGTATTTAAAAACAAAACCTTACTTAATAGCTCACATCCTACAATATACAAGTTTGTATTTTCCTGTGTGCTATTAGCAAAGAGCAGAAAATTCCCATGTTCCTAAATTATCTGTTCATCATTATGTGGAAACATTGCACAAAATCAGTTAAAGTCAACAATGTCACACTGCATCTAGCTACAATGGTGTATGTGCACAGTTACTGCAAGCACATATCAACATTTTAGAGAAAATACAGTTGCTCTATACAACACATTTTATGTTATGGCATACCCATTGGCAAATTACAGTTCACTGCTTAGGTCCTCTGATCAGGGCTTGAAATGAGAAGTACCTAAAT
Source organism: Falco naumanni (assembly GCF_017639655.2). Lineage (NCBI taxonomy): Eukaryota > Metazoa > Chordata > Aves > Falconiformes > Falconidae > Falco > Falco naumanni. The sequence continues at coordinate 42,344,067 of NC_054061.1, forward strand.
TTACTCACCTTCTGCTACCTTTAAAGTTGCATTGTCCCAATTTTATCTCTAATACTCCTCCAAATAAGACTGCAAGCCAAATCTAATTGAGAATAATTATTGCAGAAGAGTATGCTTTTAAGAGCACCTCCTAATGAAAGAAAACCTCTGAGATAAAGAACATCAAACAAACCATTCAGAGACTAATACACCACCTCTACTCCTCGTTCTGTTTTCGTCAGTCACTCTTGTCAGTTCCAGATGCTCAGTGCTGGTTTGCCCTAAAGCTGCTACAAAACAGAAGTCACACCGTGACCATTCCATAGCAGGCCATGGGCACCATGCAGTAGAGGTATGTGAAATGATCAAGACACTTTACAACCGGCTAAGCACATTAGGCTATGAAGACAAACTCACAGAACTAACAGTCAACAAGCAGGCTTTGCTCCTCAGACCCAGAGTTCCCGCCTTGAGGAGGGCATGAAGATACAGAATTGAGGCAACTCCTGAAAACTACCCTTAGTGTAGGGTTTACAGCAGAAGCCCATGCAATGGTTCAATTTAAGCAGCTGCCATTTGTGAATACATATCCTTTCTTCAGGTGAAGTTCCTGTCTGCTGGTAGAGTCCATAGTGTGTTCAGTTCTTGCACTGAGAGAGTAAGACAAACAAACATCCGAACAAGGAAAAACTCTCAGATAAACTGGGAAAGCAAATCACAACAACCTCCACGGAGATCAAGAACTAAGCTTGAAATAAACTATAGGCTAGAGAAACCAAGCAAGCCAAACAAACAAACTAAATGAACTGAACAAAACTGAAAATGTAAAGGGAAAAAAACAGACCGCTTTTTCGTGGTTGTAGTAGCTTTGTTGTAAAAACAGAACTGAAGAGTCCAGACATCTCATCTCAAGCGAGTACCACAGTATGGCAGGCACCAAAAGCATCACAACCACTCCCAGCTTTGACTCACCGTTTTGTAATATGTGAAATAGGTATACAATCATTACACGCAGTATGAATCTTTATCTTTGCTTAAGATCTATGGCTGTACACATACACCATCAAACTTCTTTATTCCTCCCTTTTTACATAAAACAGTCCAAATTTTTCTTATGTAAAGAAAATAAAATGAAACATAGAAGGTAGTCTTGAATGGCACATTCAGATTTTGTTTTCAATTCCAGCACTGCTTGCCAAGAATCTCAAAAAAAAAAAAATTAATCACAAAATTGATAATATCGTGTCTTCCTCTGGACACTGATTACTCTGTTTTCACATAACTGCATTTGGATCCCAGAAAAGAGACCCCTCCGGCAGTACGTTGCTTTCTTCTCTAACGCTTTAATCTGCTGTCCACATTCATCTTTTAATGAGGGTCTTAAAACAGTACAGTTTTCTTAATCACAATCCTTAAGACCAAACAACTTCTGGTACATGACAGAAAAGCTATTCTAAAACACTAAGATTTTTTCCACATATTAGAAGACTTACAATTTTGTTTTTAAAGTATCAGCAGACCATAATGAGCAGTTTCTAAACTGGAAACACTTCTTCCCACTCTCTAACCAGACATCCGAACTTCTTTCATAGGTCTGTGGCTGATGTTTTGTAATAACAGAGACCCAAATGGGACTATAAACATAAAATTAATCTAAGAACTATCTAATTTTATTGCTAATGGGGCTTTTTCACCACACCTGGCGTTCTTACACTAAGATAAATCAAAACATTTAATATTTATCTGAAGACTTCCAGAGTCTCTAACTTGTAATCACCTACGGTTTTTAAAATTTAATAGGCCTACTGATTTCTGATACCAGTTCAATAAATGAGAATTTACACTGAATTTATTTCCCTACAGCTCCTGAAAATTACTAGGTTTTTATTTTTAGAGCTGACTGAATATATGACAAGGTAATGTTTAAATATCATGCTCAAAAAATAGTTTGCTGTTGCTCATGAAAGGCACCTCTTTTTTGTGGAACTTAGAACAATGATTTTTAACTGAATCTTGGCTAGTTGAAATGTCACGTTCTGTTCACTTTGACTAAGTTATTACCAGGCATACAGACTTCTACACAAAATTTGGGTTGCCAGAAGTGGTGCAAAAAAGGTTACTTTTAAGTTAGTTTTAACGTACTGTGGTATTCTGATATTTTTCCTTAACATTAAGCAGCCCAAGTACTTAATGCACCAGCTTCATAACATCTATGTAACATGCCTACCAGCCTTGATACTAGGCTTTCATATCTAGATCAGTATCACCGTTTGGTACACCGTCTATCTGTTTCTACTATAAAAGCACCAGCTGGATGTTAACATCAAGGTATGGATCAATGGTGGTCAAGCACTGTCCACTCTTGGGTTACCCCTTCAAACCAGGCTTATGATACATGTAGGACAAAAAGGGAAAATATTTGCTGTAGCTGCTCCATAGAGAAATATGAGCTTTCAGGTTATATGTTCATTCACTTAGTTATTGAGGGAGATTCTGAGTTTATATTGTATAGATATTGTGTCTAGCAGGTGTCTCACTAGGTACAAAAACCCCAAGGTTCAGAACCACATTTTAAGCTCAATTTCCAGGTAGAGGAACAAGCATGAACAATTTCTAAATCTTTTTTGATAATGGAGTATTTCACAGTGCACTTCTCTATACAGACTCCCAGGGCTGAAAGGAGACCAATATTGCAAATAATACTGATATTTTAAAAATACCGGGTAAGATTGTACTAGAAATAACGCACTGGGTAAACAGCTCTCCCAACACAAAAACACGTTGTGTAACTAATACACCACCTCACAAGCCAGTAGTAATGTTATAGGTGATGAGATTATTAATAAATTGATCTTTGAAGATTATCTCCATGGGTTTACTCAGTGAGGTTCCAGAAAGCAACAAATCTTATGCAGATGTTCTCTTACTTCTGCCTATATACAGATGACTGCTACAATCAAAGCAAAAAATGTAAAATACCTGCATTTCCACTCTCTTTCCATAAATAAATTGGATCAAGAAAATAAGGCATCCCTGGAATCAAGGCATGTTTTCAAAACTCTTCCTAAGGAAAAGTTTTCCTAGTCATTGGGATGTGTAAAACCCCCCCTAACTAGCCTCATAGCTCTGAAGAAAAGAATTTTTTAAAAAGTCTTATCCTAGCGAGAAATCACAGGACTGGGATGGTAACCATGACAGTAAGGTGAAAGCTTAATGGAATCTTTGGATGTCTTTTTCACACTAAAAGCGAGAAAGCAGCAAATGAATCCTTCAGTTCCCTCCAGACCATTTGGAACAGACACTTGCCCGTCTGATTGTCTGTCCCCATGGCAGTGGCAGTCTTTAAAACAGAAGAGACTGTATTCAAGCCATCATTCATGCAACTTTTTCCCTTACTACAAGTAGAAAGGGGTGATTCAGCGGCAATGTAAACACAAATCTGTACAGTACAGGCATGTTTTTAATTGTGCCCCTCCTAGCATTATAGGGCACCAACTCCAGCATAAACATGTAACAATTACGTCAAATACAAATTTTAAACTTTCCTAGAAAAATAATTCATTGCCCTTCAAAGTGAAATCTTAACTATTATCACGATGACCTTTTCTAGCTCACTTAAAACACCCCCAAGACTACCCAAGCTTCTGAGCACAGAGCACCACCGAGTTGGTGCTGTCTCACACCATTCAACAAAACATAGTTCCTCTCTAGGCGTAAGAATTGCCTCACTGTTAGGAAGACAGCCAAGAGCTCAGAATCCTAGCAGGCAACAGAGGATAAAAAATACTTCACGCTACAAAATAGCATAAAGTTTACTATTATTACTGAGAAATTATAGAAACATGTTCCAATAAAAATGTTCCCTTACAGCACATTCTGTTGTGCCAAAGCAAGTATTTCTTTTTCCTCTTTAAATAAATACCCAAACAAAAAGAAGAGGTGTAGTGGAAAAGCAGTTCCACCGATGTTACTTCTAAGGAGGTTAAGAACATAGACTTCTGAAGTAAATAGAGCTAACATAAAATACAAATAGAAGCTTGGCATATCCACATGCAACATAGCTCTGCAGTAAGCAGATACTTACAGCTATTTGCAACCTCTTCACGAAGTATAAGATGTAAAAAATAATCTAGATTTGCTACCAAAAGAAAGTGCAAAAAACTTGAATGACATTCAAAACTAATAAAACTTCATATGACTTGCTTAGCCTTTATTTACAGTTATCAAAACAGCCTGATAGAAAGGCAGCAGGGAAGAGAAAGCAGTAAATCTGTAACAGTAATTGAGTAATATATAACTGGCTGAATAAACAGGAAAAGAAAACAAAGAGCAGCTTGAACTGGAAGGGGGAGCTTAACCTTTGATACACTAATAAATCTAACAAATGCTTAAAACTCAAACAAACATATGTTACCTCCACTAGGAACAAACCTTCAAATCTTTTTCAAGAGCTGCTATAAAAGGATGCTCATACAGATGTTCTTCTCCCATGACCAAGAAAAGTTCAATTAAGGGCTCTCAAACAGAACAAAATCTGAATCTGCCCTTCTGGCCATTATCTCCTAGTCATGAAAGCAGGTGTAACACCACCGTCTTTTCAAAGCCTGCAGATGAAACACCTGACTCTGCTCATGGCTTTTTCAGCTCTATTTTGAACATCAGTAGAGGTCAGAATTGGCAATTTATCCAAGCTTTTCTGCTGCTGCTTTTCTCTCCTATCCGAAATAATTTTTCAGATGTAACACTGGAGGCAGGCACTGGATGCATTTATAGGTTGGGAAAGGTAAGAAAAATAAAAGTAGAGCCACTCAGTACCCCTGCAGCCAGGAAAGACCCTTCCCGTTTTCCTCACATACACACATACCTCAAATATAGGTACGTGGGTGTTGGTGTGGGTAGATAATAGATAAAATAATGCACGACTGCAGCTAGGAAGCTCTGCAGTAACAACAGGGAAGACAAACTTCGCTCCCTCTTCCTTTAAGCTGCTATAGAAGGTTGAGTTCAACTGCAGCAGTTCCCTTTCCCAACTCAAGATTCAGATACAGGAATAATAATTGAGACAAGCGCAGCAAGGTAAGTTTGGAGAGCACTGCAGCTAATTTCTGTTTTTCACACAGGTATCTGGAACAGAACAAGCTTTTTCCCTTGTAGAAAACTCTTCAGCCACTCGGAGTTTGCTCTTTGCAGTTACGTCCTTTAGCTACCTAGTTGGGTAACACTTCAAAATGTTTTGTATGTTTGCATAACCAAGAAATAGAAGGGTTTAGTAAATTGGAGAACAGACACGACATTAAGCACTGGAAGGGAATGGGAAGCACTGAAATTTTCCCATCCTGAACAAGAAGCTTAAAAAATAAATTATATATATGCACACAGATGCTGTGTGACACATGAAGAATGGACAGAGAATTCCTACACAACTACATCAGCAAATAATGTACCCTAGATCATTACAGGACAGAAAATGAAAGAGAAAAAGTTCAGGCTAAGAAAATGTACTAAACCAAGCATTTATATTACTAGATTGCAAGAGAGGCATCTTGGCAGCCAATATCCTGAAAGCCAAAATGTAATAAAGAGGTTTCTCCTGGTGTACGACCAACGTAGCTTTAGTTCCCCCAACAAAAGCACTGAGCATCTCAAGCTAACACTTCTTCCAGAACTAAGAGCAAATGCTTTGTGTACCTACGTGCCACCAGATTCTCCTGCTCATCTTTCACAGCTTCTTCCTCAACACCCACTCCCCTCCCTGCATCCTCCTCAGAAACCAAAGTGGGAAATCCTCGTACCTTCAGGAACAGGGTCGCATTTGGTACCTCCTCACATGTCAGCACCGTGCTGGAGCCCAAGCCTGGTATCTTATGCACTGTGTGAGGGGCGATGGGTACAGAGCACAGCCAGAAGTTCTATGCGAGCTCTCTTCACAGCGTAAGACGACCAGCAGTTATCACAAGCACCTCTGCTCTCGCCGGTAGTGGAAGCTCCCTGCCCTTTGTCCTACCTACTTCAGCTCCCCCACTGGCTGCCAGTTCAGGGCCCCAAATGGATGCTGCTTCCTCCCCAAACTCATCACCCTCTACATACAAGAGCTATTCTTAGCCCCCTTCTCCACTTTCTTCTGCACACTCTACATCCCCTAGACTCATTTCTTACTGGATTCTTGCAACAGGCAAGGAAGAAAGAAGATACTCCTTCAAAGAAAGCTGGCTCCCTGCACGATGGTTCTAACACAAGAGCTATTCTGGATGACCCATTACTTCCATCAGAAAGCCTCTGCTCTTTCTGAAAAAAGGGTACAGGACTTCAGCATTAACTATAAAGTAGGAAAAAATTCTTTAGGAAAGGGAAAAGCATACTTCTTACTAACCTTTATAGTGATTATAATCAGCAGCAGCAGTCTGCTCTGGGGAACGTAGAGAAACTCCTCTACAACTATGCTGATGAATCATTTGCTGTAACTGCTGCACTTCGCTCCCGTATTCACCCCCCCACCCCCCCTTTTCAAATTTCACTGTCACAGGTTTACACCCGGTATTTTTCCCTGCTGAGTTGTTAACATATATTAACATACAATTCAGTGCCAGAAAGTACTGACTTTTACAAGAAGTACAACTGAACAAGATTTCTTAAATTCCTTCTTTGTTACTGTAAGCAAAGTGCATCTTGGCATTCTGCTGCTATTCAGGGATTTAGTCTGTTTAGGTACTACCAATTTGATTAAATGCTTTCCATGATAAAAAGTGATATATAATATTCAAGAAATAAACAGAATACACAGCAAGGACTCTACTACATTAAACATTAAAGGCATTGACTTTTACAGGTTATTACAAACAAGTGATGTTTCTTTTCCAAGCAAAATTTTAGATCAAAATCAGATGAAAGACAAAGTCGGAAAAGCCTTACAGTCTGCATGAAATAACAACATTTCTCATTTAAAATAATCTCAGTAACCTCATTTGAGCTTCTAGGCCCCCCATCATCAACTCAAAATGAAACATACAACAGCCTCTATACCCAGAAATGCACCACTGAAATTTCAGTAGTCCATCTGCAGTGATAAATTTTTAGGTCTTTATACATCCTCATCTTTGAGCCAGAAATGGGATTTTAAAAAAAGCCTTCATACCTTGGTGTACAAAAATTACATACTTTACCTGAAAACAGGACAACAGACATTAATTCTTCCTTCTTTTTGCAGGCCTATGAGTTCTGACAATTTATGTTCTGCCTTACACCCAAATTCTCCCTTTCCTCAAAAAACAATGACTTAAATGCTGCTGCAGATATGTAATTATTGGTAAATATTTTTCCTCACAGCAGGTGTTAGGACCCTAAGTTCAACCAGAGCAGCAAGGAAACACTGTGTAAACACCAACATCTGCATTCTTAGTCTTGTAAAATATGTGTCACTTCACATCAACAAACGCTTCCAGAATCCCATGTACAGCAACCAAAACAGTTCTGCGGGTCAAAGTTTTATCCACATATAGCAAACAAAATTATTGTTATTGTGTTATACCTACACAAGTATTGCTCTGCAGCCATTCTGCTGATCATCCACACAAGGAGAGGGAAGAACAGCTACAACTGATTACACTACTTTTCTGCTTACCTCCAAAATAACACAGGTTTTTCTTCTCCATTAAAATCAAGTGAATTTCTCTCAATAGCATATGTAGGTAGAAGGGACGGAGTGTGCGTGTGCATGGCAAGCTCACTGTTGTTCCCTTCTGCTGCTGGTGACATCAGTAAGCCTACCTATTTATAATCCCACCACCTGACCAAACGGCCTACAGAGTACATCTAGAGATCTGTATAGCCCTTAATCCTGACATACCTACTTCAGCCAATTCAAAAGAGTATTAAGTAGCTTTGTTATGTCTTCTGTGGCTTTATACCATACAAAGAAACCAATCCTGTATTCTGCACTCATTTTTGCAAAACAACTTCAATGGGAAGTTTTAGAATTAGCACTCTTCCTTCCCTTGGTGCTTTTTAGCCTTCCCTATTTCTCTGTCTGTAAGACAGCTGGCTAAACAGTTCAGGAAGGCAAAGTTTAGTGAGCAGTGGAATAGCAGAGGCAAATTCCCACTTACATCCAGTTAATTTGATCATCAGTACTACCTACAAAATTATTGAAGCTTAAGATCCTGACAAATCAATTTCACAAACAAAAGTACAGTATTTATGCTATCCAGAAAACAAAAAAACAACTTAGCAGTGGTTGAAAGTAGGGTAATTTATAGAAGCTTGACCTCACTGTCAATTAAAAACAGAAGCTGCTTAAAAGCAATTCTCACTTCAGTTACCTCTTCCCAAAGTCAAACCTAACGCATACAGTCATGGGAGGCCTGCTTACAATTAAGTCTGCTCAGGGACCGAGAAGGGATGCAGTTTACGCACTACCATCAACAGCAACAACCTGCAGGACTCTATCACTGGTAAATGTTGCTTCTGGATTGGGATCAGGGCACAGTATTTCAAAGTGGCTTGGTGACCACTTCAGTGAGAGAGTAACACCTGCACGAGTGTGCGTGTGCTGAGCGAAGTTACTGACCATTCCTTATCTAGCCTCTCTTACCTGAGAAGTCTTGTCACCAGCATTCATCCCCCATTATGTCAGACAAGTCAGGAATCTAACTCTTTTTTACCTAACACAAGGCTGAATGAAACCATCAGATCAGTTGGTTGTGTTCCAAGTCAACTGCACTCTGCGACCAAACTCCGAGTTAACAATACAAAGCACAGAAATCCTTGAAGCAATTTCAATTGCTTAAAAAGCTGGGGACAGCCATAACACAAGCCAAGCTTGCAGGACTAGACCACCAGTAATAAAAGCTTCAGTGCAGACAGGGTATCAGTGCTGTCTAAAATACCAACACATTCCCTATGGCTAGTGTGTCCTGAACAGGACAAAACATTCAGGAATTCCACTTGGAAGCATTAATTACTATCTGGGTCTAAGGGCTGTAGCTAGAAATAATCAACTTATAGTCACAATAATAAAATATCTGATTTATTTTTTGTCCTCCTGGTATCTTGAGGTAATAAATCTTACACACTATCTACTTACAATTCCCTTCTTATGGCTTTCACATATTAAGCAGTAATTTTATCACTGTTGAAAAATCATGTGCTTTTCATTCAGAGAGTCACCAATGGAGTGTGATACTATTGACCACAATAAGCAAGTGCCCAACACTTCAGATAACCTGAAAGGCAAGAAAGGAAATGTTTTCCATTTCTACAAGTATGTACCTGGCTATTTCCCCTGCATCTTACAGAGGTTACTTTTTCCCCCCACCGATATCACTCAACATAGGCTACTACTATTTTATTCTTTTTTGTAACTTCCTAGAAAACTTGTGAAACATAAAATGTGGAGTTTTAAAAGATGGGGTGGGGTGAGAGCTTAGACAGGGCATTGGAGGAAAAAAAACCAAACCTACCAATGCATCATCGAAGGGAATGGAATTAAAATGTTCTGTTAGAATTTATTTAGGATTAGCATATTAAAATGCTTCTCGTTTTTCCACAATGCATCTACTTAAATTACTCATCTTGGCATTGCTGTATTAGCAAACATTCCCTAAAAAGGAATCATCAACTGACTAGTATCAGCAGCAAAGTGGAATGCATGTGAACAGATCATAAACGTGGAATTTCTTTTATTTCTTGTGTGTATGTTTTAAAAGAAGTAAACAATTTAATTTTGCCAGACACATTGCCACTATAGTGATAAATGCAAAACACTTTCTAAAAAGGTCCCTGTATAGGTCACATTTTTAGTACAGAGATTTCATGCTCTTTAATTCACAGAATTGTTTCCAAGACCAAAAGGATACGAAGATTTACATACTAGTGAGGGCAGTAAAACAAAAGCTTCCCAATATTCATTTTTAGATCTTTAATACTTTCAGACTCACTTGTCTGTGATTACTCAGAGCATCAAGTATTTCAGCATTGCAGGAAAAAAAAAAACAACCACCCACCAAACTCTAAAAGCCCAATAGGCTGTTAGAACTCAACAGGTATGTATCCATTATCCGCATATGGAAAAGCTGGTCAGAGTTACTATCTGTTTTTTAAAAATCCCCAATATGGACACATCTGTAAAGTTGGGAGCTCTTTGAACCTATTGTCTCTATTGTTATAAACAAAAGACTATTTTTTAAAACTATCTCATATTTAATCTAACCCTGAAACAGTAATTATTTTAAAAAAATAATAATATCCATGAGAAACTAAAGTCTGAAAGCAGCAATAATAGCAGGAAACCTGGATTACTAGACTAAAAATAGGCATTCTTCCAGATTAAATTGATGCTTTATTAAATACTCCTTTTCTTCAGTTCCTTTGTACCTACTGAGATGACATCTTATCTGTGATGGATCAACACATTCAAGTCTCCAGGGAAAGGCAAATAGTTTTCGTTCTATCAAAAAGAACTGGAGAAGAGAGCATAGACAAGAGGCTTCCAAATGGCTTGGAAGCAGACCAAGAACTTGTTTTTCTTATGCAAGTCACACATCAACAACAAAAGTTGGTTATCGATTGTATAATCACTCAACATTAAGGCAGGCAATTATTTTTCCATTATTTAACATTTGGTTTGAGGATTTTATGCAGCAACATTAGACAATTCTGTTGTATGTTCTCCTTTTACTTACTTGGAACGGCTAGAACACAACAAACTGGTACATGTACAAATGGCAAACGTAAGAACATGAGCCAAGAGCCCACGTCGTTATGTCCTTTATATGGAAACTGTATCACACCTTTGACCATCCCTGTCAACCCTCTCTGAACCTTCTCTGGTTCTACTATTTCCTTTTGGACATGACAGACCAGAACTGCATGCTGTATTGTCATTATAGATTTAGATACAGTGACCTAATCATGTTTTCTCTCTTTTCTTCTCTGTTCCTTTACTAATACACATGGCAAACTGATTTGTATTAAATTTATCTAAAGTGAATTTAGTATCATTTTATTATCTCTTCATTTTTGCAAAATCCTTCTGCAAGTCTTCAGAGTCATGTCTCCTCTCATTACTATGTATAATAAATGTTTACTGTCACCAAACTGTCATTCAGCTGCTTTTTTAGATTATTAACATGTTGAACTATGAGTTCCAGCATAGATCCCTGTGGAACTCCAAGGTGGCCTCCCTCACTTTCATAGTAGGCAGTTTCCCATACCTCTGGTTCTTATTTCGGGGCAAATTATTTAGCTACGCAAGGTCTACCATCTTATGTCATGTTTCTTCAATTTTCCTACAAGGCCTTAGGTTAGAGACTAGCAAAAGCTTTTGAAGGACCAGGAAGACTGCCAGCTGACTTTTCCTCATTCAGTTAGTCAGCACAGCACTTAGATTCTTTTTCTATTTTTACAGCATTAAGACATTTACACTGTAGATATACTGATATATCAGAGTTCCTCATTTTATTCTAAGTGTGCTTGTTGCATCACAATCTGCAGAAAACCAGACTTTGTTTGTAAGTTCAGCCACCAAACACATAGTTTATCTCGAATACTGAGGTAGTTCTTAAGAGCCCCCACCAAAGCTGTCCTAGCTGCTGTGCAAATTCAGTACAGAAAGAGAGTGCCTACCCAGAAAACTTTTGGGGACAAAAGGACAAGCCCACCTTTTGGGCTGCCTGTCCACAGCGTGACTTCCCTTAAACTGCTGCGAGACCTCTCCACCTTGCTATCTCGATTACCACCTTTCATCCTCATTTTCACATCACAGACCACTGCTTTCTCTTCTCAGCACAACAGGTAATATACAAACACTAGCACTTTTATCATCTTACCTAGTCATATTTCATCTCAGCTGCTAAAGATCTGCCCCACTGCCCCACAGCTGTTTTAGTATTTTCTTCTATGCCAGCCTTCTTCCCAAGAGCAGGTTTTGTAACTTTTTCCACACGACCACCATCTCCTCCTCACCTAAGGCTCGACTTGCATTATAACTACAAACATCTGACAATTAAGAATCCATAATAGTTCTTGGCACATGCGTGTAATACATTACAACTTCCCTCCTTTTTAAGGTCAAAGAGAACCAAATCAAGAGACTTAAAAAATTCTGTATGGATTAAGCTCCATAGAGTAACACAAGGGTTAAGGTAAAAGGAGCAGCAAAACCTCCAGCATCTGATGAAAGCAAGATGCTTCGATTCACATTCACTATTTGGAGAAAGAGAGAACACTAATCCAGAAGTTTTTATATACTTAAAGCCAAAAAGAACTGTAAATGGCAAGACAATCCTCAGCTGCTGATTTCTGGCAATTCAGACATATTTGAGAATATGACACTGAAACTGAGGGGTCTTAATTGCCCAGAAAGTACCATTTTGGGAAGTTAACACCTCTATCTCCCCAAATATTGAAATTACAACATAGACATTGCAAACTAAACAAAATACATCCTTTAAGGGGTAAGAAACACATTACTATGGTTGTAGTACTGCCATGGCACTCATGGTTGCCACAAATAAAATATAAGAAATAAGAGACAAATGAGGTTACCAACAGGGGGATTTTTTTTTTTTTTCTAATATTTTTCATGTCAACTTGATATGGCTAGGTAACAGATGGTATATTATGTTTTTCCGGCTTTGACACAATTTAAAAACAAGCTACAGATGGCTATAATGAAATCCTCATTAGCACACTTATATTTTCACAGTTTAGCATAGCAATAATGAAACTTTCAGGTCTGGAATTTCCTGTTGGTTAATTAGTGGTTAGGTTAACAGCCTGAGGAAGTGCACAACCCAAAAAGTTTCCTTATTGTTTAATCATATAATTACTATATTCACATTTCTGGGAAAGCTCTCCAGAAAGATCTGATGTCACAGTAAAGCTACCTTTATAACCCTCCCTCTGTTTGTGGAACAACTGAATTATTTTATTTAGTGGAGTGTGTAGGCAGGAAAGCCATGAACAGGCCTAATTCAGCTGCCTCTGGGAAGTTTCAGCTTGTTTTATTTTAGAGATACTAACTTACAGAATTCTTCAAACATGGAACACTACAGAAAAGCTAGGATCAACAACTCTTGGCCTATTGCTACAAAGTTATTATAATATCATTGGTTAATGCTTAAATAATTCCTGGGGTTTTTTTAATCCCAGTTTATAATCCTCCACAAAAGCTTCAAATACGACGTATGCTTAGCAGCACACCAAGGTATCGCTAAATCTGGGATCTAGAAAGAGAAAAAAAGAAAACAAAAAAAAAGAATCACCACAAATCTTGTACTCCAGTTATTTCTGTAAACGAAGCTGCTGCTTTAACACAGACATCACATTAACTGTAAATTAAACAGTATGATTAAAATAGTAGTGAAGGATGTGGTATTCACAGCTAAAAGCCCTCTGGGGTTTAGCAATCCACACCCTGGTTACTAACTGATGGCACCACATGCTGCAAGACTCCCGCTGCGGCACAGAGCCCTACCCACGCCCCGTAACCGATACCCACATGGTGCTATGGCACAAGGAAACCGGTAGCATGGCAGAACCAGGTCCCCAAAACTACTGAATATTATTGTTGGTTTTTTTCTTTAACTGTCATCACCAAAAATCGACACCGAGAAAACGCAGCACTCCGGTACAAGCAAGAACATAGCAGGTTACCAGGCACAGACCAGGGGAAACAACCGTACCGCTTTTTTGCAGTGCTAGAGGTTGAAAAGAGGACAGCTACTGCCAAGCCATCACGAAAGAGGAGCATAATGTGGAGAACTTGACCTGTGACTGAAGTTACATAGTTAAAAAGGGACCGCATACAACAATTTAAAAATTGTAATGCCAAAAGTAGCTTTTAAGCCCTCAAAATCACTTACGACAGAGAACCGCAGGGAAACAGAATTCGGATTTTCTAACAAACACCTTATTATTTAACAAACACATGATTATTATGACTATTCTGTAAGTTTCTGGAGCCCTCCCATTTCTTCTTAATTTATTTATACAACATTAAGGAGAACTGAAACAGTATTATCTTCCTTAACCAGCGGAAGCAGTAGCTGCGCACAACAAAGACTTTCTGGAACACTAAAATGTCACTATGGGATTCCACAATCAAATGTACCCAAAAACAGACAAGCAAAAAACACACGCAGTGCTCTTGGAGATCCGAGAACTACAGCTCCAAACAGTTACTGTGCTTCCTTAAAAAACACTCAGAGGCCTAGGAAGTTAATAAAAGATTTAAAAATGACAGAGAAAATAAAGCTCCCACAACGATTTTCTTATGGAAAATCCCATGCTTTAATTTGGAAACTCTCAGATCCACTTTCACATACAAGTCTTCATAATCACATCCATTCCTGTACTGAATAGACTGTACTTTGATGGATCTTTTTATGACACTGTTGCTATAAGGACTTCAGATGGAGGTTTAAGACTACATTGTTCTGAATGTTTACACGTAGTATAATCCTGTTTTTAAAAATCTGTACCTCTGTTCAAGTTCAGTAACACTCACTCTTCTCCTAAAATGAAAAGTTAAAAATAATTGCAATATTTCAATGCTAAACAGTTTGTGAAGCAAGGACACCTTGTGTTTGCTTCATCCAGCACTCCCCCACCCTGCTCTTCAGAACTATGTAAGTGGTGGCGTTCTCCATCTTTTGAGTTCCTGTGCTTATCAGATGATAAATTACAAAGAAAGAAAAAAACCCCAAAACAATAGAAAAAAGAACAAAAGCAAACATTATTCTACAGTTATAACTTTGTCATGCAAGTTTCGGGTACTTCCTCAAAGTGAAGTAAACATGAGACAATGGAAAAATTATACAGTTAATCACACTGGGATCAATACTAAAATTTGTAATGAAAAACCCTCCTTTTTAATGATGATAGCAAATCATTTAGACCTAAGTTTCTTTTACAGGCACTGAAATTTATTTACAGGAGGGCCTGTGTTCCAAAGGGGTAAGACGTCATCTGGGCAGCAATAGTTCACGGTTGCAAAGATGGCATGTGGGAAAGAACATGCCTCAGGTACCCTACTACCCATAAGACAGGAATGAGGAAGAAAAATAAGAGTGTTCCTTCTTACATAATAGGCACGCACACAAACTTCTTAATTCAAATAAGCACCTATCTTTGGAATCAGTATCACAGACAACTAAACTGGGAGTGTACCACACCAGCTTCTGGAAGGGTAAGCTTGTTTGGGATTTCTCTCTAGCATTCAAAAGAAGAAAGCTCAAATAACATTGAAGAAAAGAGAAGAAAATGTCTTCCAAAATACAGGCTCCGTTCTCAATATAGCAGAGATGGTATGGTACCATTAACAAAACAGTTTAAAATATCTCCAAGACGATGAAACTTAACAGGTTAGCACCCTGAAAGTGCTATTTGCACCATTATGTTTTAAAATTAAAAAAGAAAAGGCTCAAGTTCAGTTTTGTCTGCTTCAAACCATAACCCTAGAGTAATATTCAGAAGTGCAATTGTTCTAGTCATACTCAATCTCTATTACAGATGTTCTAGTAATGGGGAATTTACTTTTTTATTTTTATATTTTATTTTATATTCCAGTCTAATCCTAGAAAAATGCTCTTGCCATGAGCTATCATGTAGGGAAAAAAAATCCATATTTTACATCAGCAAAAATTTATCGAGCTCACGTTTCATCTTCCACCACTCTAATATTTTGCTGGAACACCTACCTGAATGTGGAAACCTTCCTTGTGCTACCACAACAGAAGCTCATAGACTCCTTGAAATTGCTACTAGATGAACCAGATATTCTAGAAACTAGGTACAACACCCTATACTGCATGGGTGTACAGCTCATCACACAGTGCTATATGCTACTTGTACAGACCATCTCCTCTGTGCAACAGTACAAAACAGATGCTTAACAATATGTTGTATGTTAAAACATCCCAAGTTCTTATAAGCTCTTCGCAGAGCAGGACTGTCAGCTTTATTTTCTACTGACTCCGAAAAGATTAAAAAAAAGGTGATATAAGTATTCAAACACTTCTATTTGTATGGAGTGCAAATACTGAAATCCTATCAAATGAGAAAACTTACAAAGAACAAAATGAATGAAAGCAGGAAGAAAGAAGAAATGCCAACAGCACAGTTCCACAAAGCTGAGTTCTGCTGGACAAAAAAGAAAAAAAAAAAAAAAGGGGGGGGGGGAGAAAAAGGAAAATATTGACATATACAGTAAGAGGCCTCCTATGCCATAGCAAGTTCACAAATGTTTTCTTGATGGGCTGCTAAAATCACATTACATTATTGTAGAGCAATATACCAGCCACAGAACTTTTGGTCTGCTTAGCCAATATTATCTACTTCTAAACTTAGGCATACAATACACCAAGTTTTTATGTTTCAGTGTTCTACTTTAACCCTGTAAACTCTGCAAGCCTTCAACAGAAAGACAAACAGTTATTTTAGGTGGCTATTTCTGCCATATATTTTTTTTCTATCAAACAGTCCCAGTTAGCGTATCAAAGAACTGAAGGAATAGCATATATCAACACTGGGGGGGGGGGGGGGGATTTTCTGTTTTGTTTTTTTTTCCCCTCCCCTTGTGGATTGTCCATAAAAATCAGAAAGCATCTTTTCATAAAGCTTCATAAAGACAAGACAGTTTTATAGATGAGCTCATGTGACAACTGTTTAAATATTTTTATAAAGAAAGATATAAATAAAGGTACCTATTAAAAAGACACGGAAGAGCATACAGCAAGGTCATGAATTTCACTTTCACAACAGCAAGTACAGATTTTCTTTCCCAATGAAATGAGGTGCCATCACAGACACCAAAAGGCTTTTATTCACAACACTGAAGTCTTACCAGAACTTGAATCACACCAAGTGCAATGTTTTAAATGCATTTTCTTAAAAATAAAACTGCAGTCTTTTTGTGATCTAGGGTATGAAGTGAGGCATTTTGCTAGCCAAAATTCTAACAAAGGAAGGACTCAAGCCAGGACCTGTGATACACAAGAATGTACATGTATGTGTACGCTTTTGTATTCTGTTTTCTGTTTTAATAAAGAGTAATCAGAATTGTCCGTGACTTACATTTGAGTCATTTGAAAAAACACCCACTGAACAAAACCCAAGATCTAAAGTACATGAACTTGTTCCTTCCATTGCAGTTTACAGCAGCCTGAAGAGATTCTGCAATAACTACCTCAAATCACTGACACTTTAGTTTACACTTGCCCAATACTACAGAAACCTGATGTGTGGCAGAAGCAGCAAACAAGCTTCCTAATTAAAGACAAGTAATTGAAAATGTCTCTGTGACTTTCCCTCATATCCACATCTTCTAACTTTAGTTGCTACTACCTAGAAATCCAGGCTTCCAAAAGCATCTTTTTAATTGCAAGCATTAAACCACTCAAAACTGTTTTATAAAAAATAAAGTACAGCATTTTAACTGTTTATTTTAAAGCCTTTTGTTCAACATTTTGCTTAGACACTGCATTCAGATTAAAATAATTAAAAAAGAGCAACACTTGCCAAAGAATGGAAATCCTTCTCCCACACTAGAAAAAGAAATCCATTTTTAATTCTCACTATGTAAGACTTTCCAACCCCACATAACAAACAGCACAGTCTACAGGTACGGACTGTGGCACCAGATATTTCTACTGCTGGCTTTAAGATTCTGGAAGAACTCAGAGCCCACATTCACATGCCTCTACTTACTGTTTACAAGCAAGATATATGAAACTCAGAAAAAGAAATACTCACTTTCTAGAAAAGGCCACATGTAACTTCTGCAATTGGGACACAAACGTGGATGTAAGCATCTGCTCATCAGACAAAGCCTACACACATTAGATACACAGCTTGATACTCACCATGCTCTCGCATTTTACATTTTTATTATAGAAAAATAGAAAGACCTTAGTGAAGATGCCGAAGTCCAGAAGTGCCCGATTAACACACACCAAGGCTTTGCTAGCCCAGACTCGACTTGTCCCCTTAGTCACTGGCCCAGCCTCCGCGCAGCACGGGTAGCCCCGCGGCAGGCAGCGGGTGCGCTGCAAAAGCCAGGAAACTGAGGCAGCAGCAGCAGAGCAACGAAACCATAGAAAGTTTCTTTCATGAAGTAACTACTTCTGTAGCAAGAAAATACTGAAAGCATGTTCAAAGCACTACAATAAAAACTCTTCAAACATTAAAAGCACCTATTTTAAACACTCAAAAATGTAGCCAAACACTCTCCTTGGACTAGCGAGTGCCCCGTCGGGTTTTGGTACACTGGGGACAGTGTGGGCTGCAGAGGTATGACAGGGAGCTGCTGCCAACACCTGCACTCAATGATGATGTTACTGCTGCCACGTAAGCAGAAGGGGCAAGAAAGTCTGTTCTGTTCCCTGCCAGAAAAGCAGGAAGAAAAGACCAACAGGAAAAACCCTGCCTTTCATCCAGAGATGGTGCTAAAACTAAGCTGGCTGTGAGGAAGAAAAGAGGTTCTGCTCTTCAAGGTAGGCCAGGCAGGTGAAGTGCTGGAAAGTTCCCTCCTATATATTTACTTGGCATGAAATATCCTCAACATTCTATTACTTTCTATACATGAAAACCACAGTCTTAAACCTGAAGGTACCTACCCCACCAGGATTTGAGCAACTCTTCAAAATGGTGCAAGGCAAAGCCCAACATATCCCTCAAAGCATAATGCTGCTTTTAAGAGCAAAGTCCCTCTGACATCCTTCAGTTAAAGTCAACAGAAATGCAGATGTCTTGAATGCAAAATAATATCAACTATCTCCACAAGAAATGCTGCATCTACCTAGACAGTCTAATTTTAAAATGAAACCATCTTTCTAGAAAACTGACTACTTGGAAATAAGCCATATGCATACGTAGCGCTGCTGGAACAGATCAGACCAGTTAACACGCTCCTTCAAGTTACTACTGTGAATTGACACATTTTTTGCTTTCCAGCTCCAATGTGATCTTTCCATTTCAATGACCAAACCATCCATTGCTTAGCAATTTGATGCAGTACATGAACGAACCAATATTGCTCAGGAATCCTCTTTCTGGTTCTCCATCTAAGCAGGTTTCAGCAGGGGCAAAAATAATGCCATCTCACAAAAACTGGCAAAGAAATGTGCTGTACTGTCCTGGTTAGACCAGGTCTGCAGTCACAAATACAGAGAGTTTAGAAGTTCACAAGTAATCTTCCAGCTGGGGATGAGGGAACAGAAACTGGTTAGTTTTAAGAGAAGCCATGAAAATAAAAGCCACAGGGTGGCACTGCAGGTAGGCTATATTGTGAAACTATTTGGCTTCTTACTCTTTTCCAGGCAAATCAGAGCATATCTAATCCCATCTGTATAAAGCAGCAGACTGGTTCATTAGTTTTTCAAGCACTGCATTGTCCAGCCACAAACATCCCTGGAATATGAATCACATCTTAAAAAAGATACTCTACTGCAGAGATACCAGGAGATTTTACAAATTCATTAAATGGTATTTAAGAACATGAACACAAGAACGCTGTTGTAAAGGTGCTCTAATAATTGATACATATTTAGGGGTTGTCAGTTCATTCTGAAATGAATTGAGAAAAAATCTGCATAAAGCATGTGCATTTTCATAAAAAAATAAAGAATTTGCTTCACACCACAACTTTTTATCAAAGTTGAGATGGCAAAATCTCTAAACAGTTCTCCTCTGAAAGGACAGACAGTATTAACTTATGAGAAAATGAATGATGTCTGTGAAAAAGCCTTAATACTACATTCAGCCCTACCACATCCCTTTTAAAACATTTTCATTCTCATGTATAAAAGAATCAAACAACTTTCTATCCAAAACAGAAGACTTACTACAGCAGTATTTCAAAGCTAGACTTAGCAGTCTATTTAATCTGCTTTGTTGGTAGCTTCTCCCCCAAATTTCAAATCCCTGGCATTTGAGTTAAAAGCCAAAACATTTGCAAGAAAACCTACTCCCGTTCATTTAATGAAGAAACTGATTTTCAAAGGAGATTTGGAGGTCATCCAAGATTGCAACAGTTACTTTCCACTTTATAAAACAAAAGGTTCCTTCAAGGTATAAACCTGATATTTCAGTAGAGTTTAAACTAACAGATAATAAATGACTATGCATGACCTTTTTAGTCTCTTGAAGTCCTAGATCATTTTAAGTTTTCAGTCTGAAGGTATGAACAGTAACAGTCTTCCTTGTCCATGTTTCTAAAAATAAATTAAAATAAGCAAAAAGTTGTATTTTAGTTCAGTTGCATCATATTGTAAATTAGAACACCAATTCACCTGCTGTCATTATTCTTACCCCAGAGGGCAAGAATTCTAAAACACAGAAAGTTTTAATCCCTCAGACATAAGTTCAAGAGTGGATTGGTAGTTGTTTCAACTGCCAAGAAACTATAAACCATTCTTTCCACTACAAGATCGGGGCTTGTATTTTTTAAACTGTTTGTATGTGGAAATTATTTTGGTTTTAAATAGCATGATATTAATATATTGGCAAAGAAATGCGACAAGATAGCGGGTACTTTAACACTGGATAGGGCAGATGATGATATACTAGTACTGATTTCCAAAGCTCTGCAAATTTGATTTGAGCATATTATTGACATATTTTACTGTCTCATATACTGAAGCATTCTACATTCCGATAAATGGTTTCAGAACATGTGCCTGACCAATACTAAATTAACAAGTTAGTAACCTGGTAAAATATATTGATTTTGGTATCAAAACCTCAATGCCTGGAGTCAGCATTTCTTAAAAATCATATATTTAGTAGAAAAGTATTTAAGAGACAAAAAAAAAAAAAAACCACCAACAAAACACAGGGGGAAATACTTACTACTGAAAAGATCTAGCTATTATTATTTTCTCTGTTTGGGTTGGAAAGCAGGGGCTTCTGCTGAAGCATTTGCCTGTAGACAGGGAGTAACTATACTTTCACCACTTCATACAGTTAACTTCCCAGTTCATCAGTTACATCAACTATGACACTGTTTACATGTAACACAGCAAGGTCATGTGCTGATGCAACTAACAAAAGTGAGGTCCATTCTAAATAAAATTAATTATTTAAGCTTAAAAGACACACTGGATACAATCTCATATAGTGCCTCAAATAGGTTTTATGTCCACCTCTATTGCCACCTATACCATTATTCATGGAAAGCTAAATGGAACTAGACAAACTGAGGAAGCAGGTACTTTGCTCGTTAAGGCCATACCCTTAAAAGTATAGCTTCTGAGAAAGCTGTGTGTAATAAGGTATATGGAAGTAGTAACTAGCATGTCTTCTGTTTGAGTTCTGTTTTCTTGTTTTTCCGTTTCCTTATGGCAGAGAAGTGTTCATAGTTAATTTGTACATATTCTGCACAAGTTTAGAATAACGCCTCAGGATGGCACTAGTAACCCTATGCAATTAAATCGCTAATCATATTGCCAATAATCAAGTTGCTAATCATAATTCCAAAACTAACCAATGCATTAAGCTTACCTAGTTGGTCTTTAGTAACTTGAACAGCACTTTGTCTATGATCTGCTATTACAAACTTTTCAATTCTAGATGAGATGTTATATACACACACTTTTTTTTTCTTTTTTTTTTAAAAAAAAAAAAAAGAAAAAAAAGGAAACACTAAAATTAACTCCCAAAAATTAAATACCAAAGAAAGGATTCTGCCAATCCTATTCCTGTCTCATCCACTGTGGAACAAACAAACAAACAAAAAAATCTGTTTTCACATCTTGGGTATCTGAGAACTTCATATCTATTTACTTACGCAGACGACTAAACAGTTCCCTTCATTTTTCAAATATCCTTTAACACAAGTATTTGTTCAAGAACATAAAAGAACAAAAATCAAATGGCTGCATAGCTTTTCTCACTGCCATGCAAGTCATTTATATCCAATTAGTAACATCTACAGTATCACACAATCTTACGCTCTTCCTGAAAAGTGGAATCAATATATAGCCCAAATTTCTATACAACCCACAGCAATGTAGAAAACAAATTTAAAACAGCAAAACAAAATACTCCACACAACTACTCCTAGCCAGCACTGTGAGACACATTCTTACATTCCCACAGAAAGTTAACAGTACAAGGAACACTGCCACATATTCCCTTGAGGCCATCCACAACTGAACTACTGGACAAAGAACAAGCTCTGGTCCCCATCACTTGCACATACACATAGATCATGGGAACTCATTTTCTCTAGGTCACTTGGCTACACAGCTGTGTGTGTCATTTGTTTTTGGAACACAAATGTCTTCCTTTAAAAGAACAACCAATTACCGCATCATCAAAAAAAAATCCAGACAAGACAAAAATATCTGTATTGCTAGTATGGTATGCTTGACAGCATAAGCTAAAAATCATACAATGCTCCTGTTTCACTGAACAGTACCAGGAGTATCTTATGAGTACAAATTCTGCCAAATCAGAAAGTTTTGACAGGTGACAATTATCATCAGATCACTCCCAGGATGAGTCCAAAAACTATGTTGTAGAAACCATATCACACTACAACAATCTTGTCTCTGTCATTTGCTGACATACGACTAAAACTCATGCAAGCTTTCCCCATTTTTCTAGTGGAAATAGATGTATTTTAATCATCTACTTAAAAAGGGAGATTAATAACAGCTATCAAGATTACATAATGGATCAAAAAAGGTATTTCCACTCCTGGATTTCTGCTCAGTTTTGAAACATAGCCTGCATACACAAAGACTTCTTTAATAATTTCATTAGAACCAGGGAGTGAACATGCATGGAAAACAGATATAATCATGTAACTGCAGCTATCATAGTATGTAAGTGGTTTTGTGTTGAAAGTGCTAGAACAGCCACAAATTGAGTTTATTAAACAAAGTTGGTTTAGCATTGACTCATACACACAGAAGGGATCAGAAAGATAAGCTACAGCCTTATTTGTCACTTCAGGTAAGTATAGAGGACCGAACAAGCTATAACTTACTGTTAGGAGGTACCAGAATTCAACTGTCAAATTGGGGACTGCAGTAGGTAAACAGAGGAAACAGACAATGTGATTCTGGATGTCTGCACCCTCCTCCTCCTCTTCATGAGGTCCACCAACCTTTCATGATCTTCTATATCCAGGGACCAGCCACTGGCTAGACAGTCTCACTGGATCCCGCTGCTAATCATGGTATGAATTCCTAGACCATACCTTCTAACTACTCACAACAACCTGGCTGAATCGGTTTTCTAAGAAACCAAAAAAATTAACACAACTAAATAATGGTTGTTCATAAAACACTTTGCACCAGTGCACTATTCCTGTGTGTGCAGTCACACAATTCCTCAAGCTCAGCATCATTTTTAGTCTCATAATTCTATTTTCTCCTTATCCGCTGATGTGAAACATGGTTGAACAGGGGACACATCTGTCACAGTAACACTGCAGATAACATGAAACATTTATTTAAACCATAAGTTTAAGTATGATCCAGCACTCTTTTAAAATATTTGATACCACTAGCCTTCCGGGGTCAAAGGTGGCTAATAAGGATACCAGGCAGCTGTCAAAAGCTAAGAACCGTAACAATGACATTAAGTGTCTGAGAAAAATGGAAAGATGAAGTTTACAGCTAGGCCAAGCTACCATTTCTCTATCTTTCCTCTGGTCTTTTTCAGCCCATTACATGGCTGCATAACATTATCACAACTGATGCCAAGCGATGCAGCTAGGTGACTAGTGATGGAAAAGACAGAATCATAGAATCATTTAGGTTGGAAAAAAACCTTAAGATCACAGAGTCCACTCCTGTTCATATTACTTTGATTTTCTTTTTTAAAGAAGACAGGAAATTGTCCCTGCTTGCTCGTAGTGGGTAAACCCACAACATCGCACTGAGTAATGCTGACTGGAAGTCCCAGCCAGTCGCACTTCTTATGTGAGGGGGCTTGAAGTGAACAAGAACAAAAATTGAAACTAGAACAATGTGCTACTATTCTTGAGCTTATGTGTAGCTCCATGCTGTGGTCAGTGACAGCTGTAACCACAGATTCCTGAAGAATATGTATACTGAGCATACCGGTTTATGTACTTATAATTCAAGACAATTAGCTTTCTTTAGACATTGTGTTAAGAAAAGTGTGTAATCAGCATTATTTTAACATTTGGCAGATTATTTCTACTGTTGGCAACTACCAACAGTGACAAGATATACAACATTGTTATCTGAAAATAGCAGAACTTGAAAGATGAAGCTCTATAACGCAGAGGAAAATGCTTGAACTCAAAAACTGTCAGTGAGTGCTCATATGTAAGTATATGTAAGTACATATAAATCAACAGAACGAGTCGAACAAGTAAACAGTGATTCTAGTAGTATTTAGAATTGGATCCTTTCACCAGCAAAACATACTCTTGCTTATATGGCACAAACAAACGCAGATGGATGGAAGAGCGGATAGAGTAATTTCATCAGCACAATGAAACAAAACGCCACATATTCACCAATGCTAGGGCTTGCTATTGTTACCTCTGGTCTTCTAACCAGAATTTAAGGTTAGTCTGAGTATGTAGCAAGAGAGTCCAGTCTGAGGATGTACAGTAGAACATGTTTATGACATTAGCCTGAAGGTTTTTGGCTTTTTTAAACAGGCAAGTACATTGTAAAACTCAGGTAGATCCTGAAAAAAACTGGCTGTTTGCCAACACAGAGTAGACCCTTTCCTACATTTTGGAAAACGTACATAGAAGCCTTGTTGCCAAAGAATCCAGTTGCAGGCCTTGGTACCCCATGCTGTTTTATCATGTAGCTCTTTCTGAAAAATTTGAATATTGTACAGCAAAACTCCAATCTGAATCTCCTACTTATTGAAGCTAAAGGATGTAAATCATCTCCTTCCCTTCTTGACATCCTTTGCTTTCGAACCTGACACTATTACGTTCAAATCAGACAAATTACCAAGCCTAGCCATTTAAGGAGACATTAAGCAGACAACATTGCAATCAACCCTTTCAATTCTTTGATATGCCAGTTTTATCTCTCACCAGTCTTATTTCCAAAACAGTTATAACAACATAATATGATATAAAGTAACAAACAAAGCAGACCTCAGAACTATCAATGTTCTTTCAATGGATTTGCTGTACATGATTAAGCTTGAAAGCATACTGAGCGATCTGATCTCTTACACTTACTACTCTTTCAGCATTGCATAACTGCAGCAAGAACCCTTATATCTGCAAATCAATTAAAAATACAAGTCGGGCTATATCAGCTGGGCCAACGAAACACTACAGTACAATGCAAATACTCTACCCAGAAGGCAATTAGCCAAAACAGATCAGATAAATAAAAAATGGCTCAGGCCAGGATAGAGCACCTTCCAGCAAATATACTCGAATTTTTCTGCTGACAAAGCCAACGTGTAACAATAGAAACCTGTGGTATCCCTGACTTGTAAAGCTCTCCAGCAAACACTAGAGACGCTATAAAAATGTGCTCCTTAAGAGTTTTTTTTTAACATTTTTATTTATTTTTATAATTGAGGATCTTTGCGTGTCAAAATGGAAGCTTGATTAGTGAAAGAATTCATCAGCCCCTTGTACTTAATTTCTTCTTGATCTAATTCCCAGGATAACAGTTATTTTTCTGTTAATTGTAAGGTCAAAGAGGACCCCATGGAAGCAAAAAGCAGCAGGAACAAAATAAACAGAAGACCGGATCTTTAATGCAAATGTGTTTCCTGGAGGAAAGAAGTAAATCAGTGCAGATAATGTAGTACAGAAGCAGGAAAAAAGTTTAAAAAAATAAATAAAAATCACATGTTCTAAAGCAATCTGTTCAAAAGATTTCTCACTGGAACATAAGTAGCTCTTCAAGACCAGTGCCCTGCTGAGGAATTTACATACTTGCCAAGGTTTAAGTTACTAATCAAAAGCAACAGCTATTTGCTTTGTGGGTGAAAAGTTGTGATACTTGCTTAAAATTTTAAAAAACAAACAAATCACAACCATTTTAAGGTACAATACAACCTGCACAGTGAAAACTGTGAGTGCGTAACTGAGACAAGCACTCCAGAACACATTCCCCTTCATTGGAAGTTTTAAGGAAAATAACACTGGCAGTATAATTAAGGGGCCTTCAGAGTACTGGACCAGTTCAAATAATGCTTAATGCTTTTCAAATCCACCAGTTAAAGGTCACATCAGGGTAATTCCACAGCATGTCTCCCAATAACCATGCTTCAGGCCTGTTAAAGAATGCCATGTGTTTATACGAACAGCTAGAATTTAAGATTTATTTTTAATGACCACAGGCATGACTACTAAAAAGTCACATGCATTTGCAAAATCACTGGTCTACCCTAAATCAGTAGCCACTCTTATCTGATGAACAACTGCAAACATTAAGTCATCTGATAACTGATAAATATGTTTTCATATAAACTAGTTTGTGGCCTCAGAAAAGGTTCTCCCTCCATAGAAATCCCATATCTCTGCATGTCATACGGTATCCTCCCAAGTACCTCTGATACGATTCAATCTCTACTACAGAACTCATTGTGTTTCAACAAAAAGACTTCACTCCTGATTAATTCCTATAACTATTTAGTATAGACGTGAAATAAATTCGAGATTTTGAGACTTCTGCCTCCTAATCCACCCCTGTGAAAAAGCAGAAAGCAGCAGATTAGCGAGGCCTTACTTCTTCAAAAATGTATCTGTTAATTGATATTGGCATAATTATATTCCAGTTTTAAATCTGAAGTTATTCCATCAGCATTTATGTTAAAAAAAATGACAGCTAGTGTTCCAGTAGGTATCTGTGGCCATGTAAGTGTGATTCAGAAAACAGCTCAACCACGGGGAGTGTAGCTTGTTTAACCTAACACAACCAGTTCTCTCAGCTGCGAAAATTTATAGGAGTAATGAGCAGTGTTCCAAAATAACAGCACTATGTAGCCCTTTAAAGAAGCTGCTATTGCAAATGTGTTACCATCTGAACAAAACTGAAACATCTTTCAGAACATTACATTATAGGCATATTTTTCCTTAGGTATTACAATGACCTGTTACGTGAGCCTGAACAGCTCCTGCAACACCTTTCACAGAACTTCAGGGAACTGTAGATAAGTGATAGTGAACAACAGAAAAGTCACTCTGAATATCAAACTTCATGAAAATTATGAATCTGAAAGATTAATTTATAATTCAGTATAATGTAAAATCAGTATTAAAACAATATTAAGTTTATGATGTAAGGCTTCCAGAGTGAAGATTCTTTCAGGAGTGAAGCGTGTCTGCTTTCCCTTACAGTCCTGCACAACTGACTTACCATTGCCACCTTCTCACTTTCTTATCAGACTGTTCCTCTACCATCTAGGCATCAGCAGCATGGGCTTGTTTCAAATCTGATTCACGGTCAGGAGTCTTACTGCAGGGAGGCTAACTCTGCACTTGAGTACAAATACTGAGAGGCTGACAGCTCTATACTAACCAGTGTAAACACCTATGCTAAAACGACTCTACCAAAACAGTTCTCATTTTGAGGACTCATCCCAAAAATTTTTCTATAAAAACACATGTAATATTACAGGATCATCAATTTAACATTTATCCATGCACTTATTGTTGTTCCAGATTCAGCTACTTCTGCCTAAGAAAAACTTACATTTCTTATATAACAATCTAGACTATCCTACAGTGTACTGCAGATCTACCTTGGGGGCTGGACTAGATGATCTTCAAAGGTCTCTTCCAACCCAAACAGTTCTATGATTTCTCTGAAAAAGAAAAATAAGCTGGTGGAAAACAAAAGCAGAAAAGTAATCTGACACATTTCCTTCCTAAAGAGAGAAAGTGTATTTGGATAAAATGGTTAGAAGCATACAAACTTCTTGTGGTTTAACTATAAAATCAATTTTAAAAAGAAAGTTAAAGGCAACATCATTCTAGTCGGCATTGAGGAACAGTACAACAGCACACAGAGTGCAACAGGTGCAAAGAAGTGCTCCTTAAGAATAAACAAAAAACAGCTTAGCCTATCAAACAAAAATGTAAAGGGGCTAGAAGTGAATAATAATAAAACAAACAAACAAAAAAACACCACAATTAGCAGAAGGAAATAATCAGACATCAGCGAGGGGAGAAAGCCACGTGGCCACTTCCAGGTGACATGACTAAGTGGACACAACTTGAACTGGCAGGATTTAATGGGCACTGGGGAAACGACCCACATCCCTCTTGGTAAACCACCTTTGGCTTGAATAGAGGAAAGGGGTTTTCTATTTGTATAATCTAAGGAACCATAAAGAGATAAAAATAACCACATTCTGTTTGTCCTATTGAATAGGGGATTAAAATAACTGGCAACGTTTTGTTCTAAGTCATGAACAAGAGGTGGATTCACCAGGTCACAATTAGCAAAGGAGAGCTGCCAGTCCTTGATAAGCATGGCAATTACCATTCTTTTATATACAGAACTACTCTAAGGGAGTACAGCTTCCTTACCCAGAAATAATAGCATATCCTTTGATTTATACAGTAGTCCTCCAGCAATACAACCAACATCCTGTTTTCATCTTAAAAGTACAGATGGGCAGTTAAGTCTACAGGCTTTATTTATCAGAGTTCCTATAACTGAGCGCCTTTTCATGATGGGAGAGGGCACCCTCCAATTTAGCAGCATTTCAAACTTTCTGGGTCTTTCCTTCTGAAAATTCTAATATGGTGCCTACCCGATCTACAGAGTATATAGAAGTAGCCAAAGTGCTTTGGAACAATGTGACTTAGTTTCTAAATATTAACTAAAAAAAAGTAATATTCTCCCACCCAGGAAAACATTTAAAAACTCCAAAGAAAACTCAGAGGAAGAGGGTTTTCTTACTTTATGGTTTTCAGAGGAAAGGACAGAAATACTGCAAGAATGATCTAAGCTGTAAAATCTCATAAAGCCCTTAAAACACACACACACATTCCTGAGATCTGAAACTATTTCTGTAAGTGCTCCCTGGGTATAACACAGAATCTCTGTAAAATGCTTTAAAGAATGTATGTATTGATTTTTCTTTTTATTAGATACCTCTCAGATTATTTCAAATATTTCATACTTCTCCTGTGCCATCACAACAGTCAGAATATTGTCAGAAAACCAGTATTCTCCACATTCCTACCAGCCAAATCGCATTTTGATTTACACGCTCCTATTCTGTAACCATGCAGTAACTCATGAACATGCCATTGACATGTTGTCATACTTTAGAAAAAGACCAAGACTGCTTAACTGTTAACCACTGTACTTGTTCAAAACAGTTTTAGAAGAAAACATTGCTTGTTGAATACATTAAGTCACTAAAAACTTACGAAATGAGTTATGCTTCACTAGTTATAAGTCACCCACATTTATTACTGATTTACCTTCAAGCAAGTGGTAAGTAGCACTCCAGCAGAATGCCAGTGGAAACAAAAAGGCAATTACTAACATCAATATAGTGCAAACTTCTTAATTAGAAAGTGTTGACCCTGATTAAAGGGCACTAGAGAACCTTGAATTTGTCTACAGTGGGCAAAAAAGGCCTGGAGGTGGGGTGGTGGGGTAAAGAATAGGCAAAATTACCACCAACACAGCTACAGCTTCAGTGACAAGGTGTGTAGATAGCTAGACCAAAGTTTCAGCTCTCATCCTCAGTGGTAGAAGCTATGCCAGGGACAAGCTACAGATAGTTCATTTGATAAAATGTCTTCAAAATTTGTTCAAATTTCCCCAAACTTAACTGCAGTAGGTCAGTGCTTCACAGAATGTTGTTATAAAACTAAAGTTCGCATGCTGAAAAGCAGAGGAGTCAGTGAATCTGGAAAAAAAGCTCACGGGCAGCTATCTACACAGATGATAGAAGCAGAAAGAGACACAAACAAGAGAGCGTTAAAATTCAGCTGCAAACTCTGTGAAATTGAAAGGTCCACCCTCACTATACCCAGTAAAACTCTAAATGCCAGTAATCCAAAACCCCACTGACCTCTCCTAAGTGCCACATTTTCTTTCTCTCAGCAAGTAAGGGTTGGGTTTCGAACATCACCCAAAGGAGGAAAACCATGGAAAGCTCTGGCTTCACATCAGAGAAGAAATTCAAGTTGTGGCTGATGGCCATCCGGCTGTTCTTTTGACACACGTAAAAACTATAAAAAATCTGGTCATTGTCATGTTATTACATGGATATAAAGTCACTACCAACAGTGCTAGCTTAAAGCAGAAAGGCTCTCTTTGGATCCAGAAATTCAAAGCCAACACTTCAAAAACATCCCCAAACTAAAAGAATATCCTAAGGTGAATACAGGCAAGGGAAGAGGGCCTAAAGCAACAAAAGCATTGCCTTACCTTAAAAAGAGAAAAAGGAATTACCTCTGTGTATTTCTGTGATTACAAACAGCTTGACTTCTCCAAGCTGCAACAAACATTCCACCAGCTCAACAGCAGCCACAAACCTACTCAGAAGCAGACACTAAAACTTCCTACCACCTAGATTATCCAAGGAGATAGTTATGCAACCTCTGTTAATTATTCTACTACTGTTAAAAAAAAAAAAAAAAAAAAAAAAAGAGAAAAAAAGGGGGGGGGGGGGGGGGGCGGGGAGAAAGTGAACATTCCTATCCAGCTCCAGCACCAGATCTCTGAATGAATCAGTCTTTCTCGTTAAAGTCACCAAGCTACTTATTTCTCGCTGCCACTTCAATATTTAACTGAAAATATTTGTTAATCAAAGCCACAGAAAAACACAACAGTACATAATACTGGTACAGTGATGTCAGTTTGAGGATGTGATTCATGTTTTCTGATGGTTCTCATTTTACTGTCAGAAGCCAAATTTTTTTTAATGGGTTAAGCTTAATAACTGCATTTTCACAATTTCAATAAACGTTATGCCATGTTTAGCTATCTCTTCCTACCTTTGATAAAGTACAACGAGCTCTTGCACAAACAGACTGGAGATCTTCCTACCACACTGAGCATTTATTCACATGATACCACAAGCTGACTCAAGGAAACACTCTCAGTGTATGACTGAGAGGTGAAACACGATGTGACAGGATGCGGGAAAGGCCAGTAACCATAGATAGAGCATTCCAGACTATTTTTTTTTCTTTTTAATTAAAGTTAAAACATCATAAAATGATTATTTCTAATCTTGGAGCTTTTATTTACACATAGCAGAACTCTTCAGATACTCAACCATTTTTCCTCTCTTGAGAGCATGCTGTTGACAAACTAACCGCACATTTCTCAGTCAGGGTAGGATTTTGCAAGGGTATTTCTATCTTAAGTTGCTAAAGTTCTTCCAAGTGACTCTGACAAATATTTGTTTACAAAATAATTCACTGAGCACTTCATTTCCTACTACAGATCTCTGCACCATGAGCAGGAAGAGGCAGCATCAGCTTGTCAGAGTGTGGACAGATTTCATTCAGGAAATGTGAAGGAAAATCCAGTTCTTCATCTCTAGCGGAGACAGCATGCAGGACATCTGTCCCTTCTGCAGAGGGGCAGAGCTTTGACAGACACCATACAGATCTTTCCACAAGACCACTCAGGGTACCAAGTAATTTTAAAATATCTTCATCTACAGTCAAAGTGTATAAAATACTGCTTGGCGTTGTACAGGATGAAATTTCAGCATTTATGTTATGTGTCATTATTTCCAAACATTCTCAATTCTACCATAAAAACTTATACTGGATTAAGTGCTGGCAAACAGTCGTTAGGGAAAAAAAAAAATCCTGTAAACCCATTAGCTGGCAGGCTTTACATATTGGAGCTACAGAATCCAGGAAAACTTTTGGTAAGTACAAGCAGGAAGAAAAAGAGACAGAAGCCTATAAGCAGTACCTTAAAGAACACCATCAAAAAGTAAAAATAAAAATCTATTGATTTGACTATTTCTAAAATTATCATAGCACCAACGCCTTTTTTTTCCCAAATTAAATCACTGTATGTTTTTAAAGTTTCATTTCACATTTACAATTCATTGCGTTTCTCTCCTCCTTTATTCATTTGAGATTTATGGATAAAGAGGCATTACAGCAGTGTATTTTGGGAGGATGACTGGAAAGTTTGTAAGAATGTTTGGGCAGTGGAAATATGAGAACAGTCAAAGAAAGATGCTTAGAAATAAGACAGAGATTCCAACAGTTCAGACAGTGATGTCAGATCCTTATTACTTTTCCAAAATAAGCTACTTCAGATTCTCTCCTATCCCACTCACTATCGACAATCAGCTGTGAAGAAGCATTTATAAAATGCTTTGGGTTTCCATACCTTCTAGATTTTCACCTTGCTCTTCTATAAAATTGAACAAGCATTATCTGACATGTCAAGATCAACGATACCTACGGGGAGGGGGGAATATGTGCCCTACACTGCAGAAGAGCAATCAAAACAAACCCCAAAAGTTACCCAGATTCCAAAATCCTCTGATCCCTGTACATATCATCTGTTAGCAAAACAGAGCCCTCTCACCACCTCCCAAAAAAAACCCCAGTCAACTAACCAAAAAGAAACAAGAGAGAAGCATTAAGGAGCTGAAGGAAGAAAGACACATCTGACTCTGCTCCATCAGTTCACTTCTACAACAAATGTCCTGATAACCTGTCACGCAGACATCAATATATACAATTCCGAGGAAGGACAGCATTTAATACATTAAGAAAATTACTGCTACTGTCGCAACAAAGTTGTAAGTAAACTCTGATTTAGTTGAAAGTAGAAAAATAATAAAATAAACCCTATTTCATGTCTCTAGCTATCACTGCTGCCTTAAGATGTCAGCTCCAAGTCCTGTGATGTCTAAGGCATCAACCACAGATAAGCAAGCAGACAAAAACAGCAACTGCAAAGACAGCCAATGACCCCTCCTTAAAGCTTTCTATGAAAGGGCCTGGGAAGCCCTTCTCCCCCTAAATGCTGTAGCAAAAATAGCCTCCACGCCCATGTAAGTACAAGGGAATAAGATGTATTAACCTAGGTAAAACACGATACATAATATTTAAACACAAAGCCACATT
This sequence comes from Falco naumanni, assembly GCF_017639655.2. NCBI lineage: Eukaryota > Metazoa > Chordata > Aves > Falconiformes > Falconidae > Falco > Falco naumanni. Next base: position 42,377,089 of record NC_054061.1, read on the forward strand.
TATGAAAAGACAACTCTATAGTTTCAGCATGAAGTCAGGGGAAGAGAAATCAGATACAGGCACAATGGGACACAGGAAAAAAAAAAAAAAAGATGGAAGGACCAATGTGAAGGGCCAGGTTCTTTTTAAATCTCAAAATTTAAAAGAATGTGAAAAAACAGAATCCAAAAAGCTAGAAACAGAAGGAGTCTATGAAAGAGTTTAAGGACTGGGTCATGCACTTCAAAACAGTTTAAGGTAATAGGAGGAAGAAATCTACTACCCCTCATAAAGAGAAAAAAAACAAACGAAACTAAAACCAAACACCCACCCAAAACCCAAGTGTTGTCTTCCAGAGTATCTGCCAACAATGAAGCAATGGAGAAAGTCCACCTTACCTTCCAAATCTGCAAAACCACTACAGTTAAGGTGCCCTAGGAACTGTTAAAATTCGTCAAAGTTCCTAAGCATGATCTACGGAGAAAGGTTTTTAGGAAAGAAGCAGTAGGACATCAAAGTTTAGGATTCAGCAAAACAGGACTTTCTCCAAGTAGTGAGTACTTTAAAAACTGAATGAGGTAAAAATAGCTCAAGGAGGGTGCCAAGGATGGAATTACTAAGGCTGCTTTGTAGTGTGGGTGGAAGGAAAGGATCACAACTGCAGGCAAGGGGAAGCGAGAGACCATGAATCAGAGACCAGCAGAGGATACAGAAAAGTTTGAGTCTGGAGACTTCATAGAATAGATGGAGAAAGCAATAACTCTTCAGAAATGAAAGTTTGAGAACCTAGGGACAACATAGTGGTACATGTTTTTTGAGGAATTAAAAGTTTCTGAACTAAAAATCAAAAGGAGTCAAAGCCCAGATTTCTGTTATGGCTTGAATTTGTGATTTTACACAATCAAACTCCTGAAAATCATCAGAAATTCCACTCTGGAAAATTCAGCTACTACACAATCACCCCTCAAATAACTAATGCCTTGTTTGTCTTTCAAACTGAAGAACTAAAAAAGAAAAAAAAAAAAACAAAACACCAAACCAAACCACACACACACACAAAAATCCATCCATGCAAATAGTTTTTATGCTCTCAAAGCCAGAATGGTTTCATATTTAATTCTGCACAACATGCATTTTTAATGAAAAGAACAAAAGGTTTAAGTCCACAGCTACTACCAAAGAAAGATGTACATCATTTTTGCCTGAAGGGGTTACAACTGAGCACAACGAGTTATAAACATTTGTTTTCTTAACTTTCTTACTAACAGACATTTTGGTTCCTTTATTTCTTTTAATAGATTGAAAGGCAAAACATTATTCCTCCCAAGTAAAAAATGCTTTCAGCATTTCTGTCACAAGAATAGTCAAACAACAGACACCTCAGTAGTAGATTAACTTCTACCTGCAGCATTACATCCAGTTGTTTAGTCAGTCTAGTTTGACAGTACAGAAGGGACTGCACTGGGTTTTACAAAAGTCAAGAGCAATACAATGATACTTAAACACACGGCAAAATAATAAATGACAAATGCCAAGTTTGTCAAACTGTATTCTTCCCTCTTGTCCTTCTAATTCCCCTGATACCTACACATGAAAAGCATCTGGGCAACAGTAACCCAGAGTTTGCACTGCTACCCTACTGATGGTCCCTTATCCTTGGACATTCTTATTTAACTCACTTTATTCAGCCCCCAGCACATCAAACTAGGAAAAAAAATAATGTCAAATTAGATGCAACATATAATGAAAAAAATCAATTTTTCGAAAATAATAGAAAAAGCAGTCCCTTCAGGCAACTTCGTCAATAATTGTATTATAGGGACAACTGAAATAGATGCTTATGCCTTACCCATAGCAAAACATTTAAAAGTTACCTGCTAAAAACTCATGTACAGAGCCTTAGTCTTTGGAAGAAAATCCACCTGAAGGTCTGACATGAAAGCCATGTAAAGTACCAAAACGAAAAATTAATTCCCAATGGGAAACCAAGGCCCATGAAAATAACAAGATTTTTAAAACAGTAAATCAATATTCAGGAATATTGAATTTAAAGGAAATCTTATTTTAAAGAAGAATATCCACATTTCTAATGCTGCTATTTTGAGACAGAGTGGTGGTGGTGGTGGTTTTTTTTAATTAAGACCATATCACTTCATAGGAGAGATATAGGACAAAGAACAAAATGTACCATTGTTGGTATTTGAGAAAAATTCAAGCTCATGACATTTCTAGCACAGAGCAATTGTTTGCATTGTTTGGGGTGGAGGAGAGGTTGGTTTGCTTGCTTGTCTGTTTTGAAATCAGATTTATCTGTGTTTTCCAAACCAAGTAGCTATATTTCCAGAAGAGAAATAAAAGTCAAAGAAATGTGCAGAAAGGGTTTTTAAAATACGGATAAGAAAGTCCAGCTTGGGAGCTATTTCTTTAACGAAAACCTCTGTAAAACTAAAGCTTCCAACAAAACTGATGCTTTCTCATGGAAGAAAGCTTATGCCTAGCTAAAAATATTCACGTGCTCTATTTTCTTTAACTGAAAATAGCAATCCTGACAACCCTAGTCTTGCATCTCAGTCGACATACATGCAAGCTCCCAAGGGACATATTTCATAGATAGATTAGGGATCCATCCTTCAACCACCCACAGCACTTTAATCATTTACAACCACCAAAAGACACACATAAATGTACATGCCCCTTCTGAACTGGAAAACATTCTAGCAAATGAAAAACTAATCCAGGAATTCCCAATTCTGTAAAGATTCACATGGTATTCCACTTCTCATGCATAAAAAAACCATTTCTTAAACTATGAAAAAAATGCACTTTTATCTACTAGCCCATCACCATGCAGATTTCAAGCCAGAACACATCTACTGGAACTCCAGTTAATAAATGTTTAAGTTTAATTTCATACAAAGAGTTGCATTTTTCATTGTGGGACCTTACCTTAGGAAAGAATTCAGGTGAAACCTCAACTTTTTAGCTGCTTGTTACAGCTCAAAACAGCAGGGGTGGTTTTCCCCCTTGAACTCTCCATTGTCGCATGCTGCACAGTCAGAGTTTCCTCTTCATTGTGCTAACGCTGGGCATGGCCACAGAACACTACAGGAGCCTAGGAGCCAACATCTTGGCTTCTTGTCATCCTCTAACACCTTGACGTCAGCTCTGAGTTTTAAAGTAGTATATAGTGACAGCAAATACTCATAGTAAAGAGCAACTCCTTCTCCAACAGCAGAGCGCTGTGTGAACTTAAATCAGAGCAGCAGGTCAGCTGTGGGGGAAGCAAGAGCCAGGTGCAAAGCACGCCACAATCAGATCTGTTTTAACTTGCAAGCAGCCATAAAAGAGAACACCCAGCATTCCTTGTACCCGCTACATTAACAGAGCAACTGATCATATTGACTTGTTAATTGCTAGAAAAACAAAAATATTTAGTTGAGCAGTGTAACATTGTTGCAACTCAAATGACTGGTGGATAGCTTGGCATCTGCTGCCCCCAGCATACACAAAATTACAAGAGCCATAGCTAGAAACAACAGCAGTCAAGCTAGAAGAAACTTTCTTCCAAGCTACAGTCAAGGAAGTCAGAAGCAGTACAGGATTTCATGAAGGGAGAGCTATTTAGATGTTTGTTTGGGTGGTTTTTTTGTTTTGGTTTTTTTTTTTTTTGGGGGGGGGGGTGGGGGGGGGGGGGGGTTTTTTTGTTACGCCAGATTACAGGAGAAACCATTTATTTGTGACCAAAATATCCCTAGTGAGTTAATTTATTTGTCAAAGGACAGGAATCCTGTCAAAATCTTCAGTTTCCTCTGGAATCTAAGCTTCTAGTCCTCTACAATGGGCTCTTTTCTTCTTCCACCCAACACAGATGCACCTACTCAACACAAACGCTGATCTTCAGGTTTACATAAGCACTGTAGTCTCCTTTAAAGTTCACAAAAAAAAACCAAAACAAACAAAAAAAAACAAACAAAAAACCCCTCTAGTAACAACACAAAGAGCCTGTCCTAAGACAACACTGAAACCCACCTTCCAGTCTCAAGCACTTCTTCCCCCCCACATGCCTCTGATACCTCACCAACTAGCTCTCACTTTTGCTTTTCACAAAATATCATCAGACTTGGACAAAGCTTTGAAATAACTCTGCTGATTTCTCTATTTGTGTATTACCCTCCCACACATTTTTTCACCCTAGTATCCACATTCCTCAACCCCCTGATGTTTCCTTGATCTCATTCCCACAGCAACACGCTCCAACAGTGAACATTACCACTGACTACTCCATAGGCACACAGCTAGGACTTCAGACTTGACAAAATTTGAGTAATCAAACCAGTTTTAAAACTCAACGTTCAGTTCATGGCACCTCTGTGTCATGTAACTGTTTGACGTTGCCTTGGTTAAGGCAGATACATTAAAAAGAACAACATAATCACCTCAAAGTATTACATATATGTTCAGAACTCAGCTGGCAAATTACCCCCCTGGAATGATTAGCATTCAAGTGGCTCTTGATGGGCATCCACCCATGAAGTGGCTAACTCCCCATTTCAAACATGCAGCAAACTCTGGTCACAAATACTCAAAGTTCTTTCCATTTTGTTATTGCTCAGTTAGTTGATCTTCATCAGGGTCATGGGGCTGAGAAAAAATGAGCAAATTATTTATCCTGAATTCCTCAGTCTAAGCGATAAAGCACATCTAAGTTTAGACTACTTGTTAGACCCATCCCAGCCTGACTTCTGATCCTAGATAGTGCTAACCACAAGCACAAAAGGTCTTGCATTTGTTCATAAATAAGTGTATACAATAACATAGTATACAGGGCAGTAGCAACAGCTAATTCATTGCAAGGTAAAAAGACGTAGTTTTAGCCCTGACCTTAATTTCACCAAACTGAGCAAATTCAGACACACACACACCCAGTCTGCTCCTGTGGCTTGGCAATACAATGCCTGGTTTGAAGTTATTCCTACACCTTCTGTCCCATCCCACACTCCAGGACAGGGAGGACTTTCACTTTTACTTGAACAAACCTGTGGCTAACGTTGTGAACTCGCTCATCCAACAACGTGAAAAAGAGAGCTCACCTCAATATTCTAAGCTTGATACTTCTTAACACAGCCACAGCTGATGTCTTCAGAGATCCATATTCTGATGGAAATAATTTGATAAAAACTCAACAGTTACACACACAAGAGAAAAGATAAATTTCTTTTCTTTCTGAAAACATCTCTCAATTCCTGAGACAGCCCTAACCATGGAAAAAAAGACTTCTCTCCTGATCTTATTAAACTTTTCACATACATTCACTGGGCCAAGCAACCAGGGAACAGGAGCAGGAAAACACACAAGGAGTGTTTCTCACAGTAAGCTAACAACCAAAGCTCAGTTGGGCTCTGCCCCCTCCCCACCCCAACCACCTTGATCTTCAGCCCCTTGAGACCAGCTGTATCTCCTAAGCAAGATTTCATCAGACACAAAAAGAAAATGACAAAACAAAGGGATTTTGCTTAGGTAAAGCAGGCCAGAAGCCGTTATTCTGAAAGTAAGCATACAGCTTTAAATGTGATTTAAAGGAACAAATGAAATAATGTAAAATTATCAGGAACTGATTAGAGTTGAATTAAAAGCAAACCTCAATGTGCATTCTAATATTTCAAAGGAAACCAACGGTCCATTTACTGAAATCCATATCTGCTCCAATATTTTAACAGCATATTAATTTACAATGCAGTTGTTCATCATAAAAGCCTGTATCATGTAGTGAAATCTACTCGATAAAGTAAAAATTTTTTACTCCAGGGTACATGATTGCTATCCAGCAACAGCAGGAAAACCGTATTCAAAAGGTAGGATACCAACCACAGCCATTATTTTTTTTAAAGTATTAAACCACACATTTTCCTATCATCGTGTAATGCAGCCAATACATAAAGCCAATTCAGCTCTGTGACGAACAGGAGCAGACTGTGTCAACTGGCCTAGCAGGAGCACAGAATTATGAGTGCTGCCCAGACTCAGGGCAAGATAGATGAGCTATAAAATGCCTAAAAGTAGGTCCAGCCAAGTTTCTTCTGCTACCAGAAGAAATTATGTGGGATGTCCAGCCAGTTACTGGGCACACCTCCTATTCACTATATTCCACAAAAATTCCAGTTAGTTACTGGGCACACCTTCTATTCAACCTATTAAAAAAAAAAATATCCAGCGGAGACTGTTTTTAATAAATCTTTACTGATTTACCTTGTTTGTACAGTGCAAATCGCACTGGCATATTTTTCCCCAAATCCAAGTAAACATTTTTATCCACACCCAGTTTTAATAAACAATTTTTCAATAGGACAGCATAATTCTGCATGCAAAAAAAATTGTCTTTCACATATAATTACAGGATCCTTTCCCAAAGCTTGTCGCCATAGAACTGATAACAAAATTCTACATTGAAGAGCCACCGATTATTAGGTTATATAGAAGTTCCTAGGCTAAATAAACATCAATTCTTGAAAACTCACAAAACACCTTTAACGCCTCTGGCCTTCTTGGCAGTTAGCATAAATAGACTTTTAAGCTGTGAAGAGTTATCAGTAATTACACCACATATCTTCAAACTGTGATTTAAGAACACATTCACTGGTAAACAGCTTTCAGCTGTGGATTAACAGCATTCTCCACCTGGCTAGACAAGTTAAGAGATGTAACGCACTGTCACATCATTTGGTAATACATTTAAAGAAAATTGCTATTTCAACTGAAATTCTTCCCAGATTGCACAATTTTTCCTATCGTCTCAGGGAGAGAATTACAGTACTGCTTACTCTTCAAAAACATATCTGTGGATCATTTTCAGTAAACTGGGAGTTGCCATTTTTGCTGGTATATCCAGATTTTTTTACTCAGATCCAGCATTTCGATGAGCAAATGAGCCTATCTTCAGGAAATAATTAAGACTGCCAATAAAGAACTCCTGTTGTAACAAGAAAGGAATGGTAAACTGATTTCCTAAGTACCAAATTACATAGGAACAGATGATAAAAGGCCTGAAAATATATCTGCAGGACTAATGCAAAGGAGAACTGCTGTTAGCTACGTGTTTTTTAGAACAGAGACATGAATGCTGACAGATGCTTGAAGTCACATTAAGGGAACGAACTATTTTTCCTGACTTAGTAAGTCAAGCAGCAGCCAAAATCCAGCGTAACCAACAGCTTCATGGCAAGCAACAGGCCTAGAGAAACTGTCAGAACAACCAAAATCTTAATTGTGCTTTTGTGCTTGTTTTCACGTCCCTGCCCACAAGTAAAACTGCGGACTTCCAAAACGTGCTGGTTTAGCCATTCAGTCAATATCCACTTTATTTCTCAATGGCCATACGTGAATGTGGCACTTCCACAAGACCCTACGTGAATAAATCCCACTCCTCCATGAGCCTTCCACATTCTCTACAGCCACAGCTCCCATCCGAACTGATCGCTACTGCAAACACCACAGGGACCTGACCCACCACCAGGTGCACCCGCCTGCCCTGCAGTCACTTGGTCAGAAATCCAATTAATACTTTTGCATATAATATAGAAGCTTCCAAAAAGTCTTGGTGTTAAAGAAATACAGTCACCATGTATTTCGCCCCTTCTATTTACAGGTAACTCCAGAAATCGTCAGTATTTTGAATCCCTCAAGTTGCTTCTGAAGTTACTGAGTGGATTAATTTTCTTCACACATACTTGACTGCTTCGTGGGAAGCCACCCTCCTCCTCCTGGTCCGGAAAAGGGGGCAGGTTAGATACAAAAACACATTCTTTGAAGTTACATTTTCTGACAGATTATAAGTAACTCCTCAGAGGAGCCTAACATTTAAAAGCAAACAAAACAACCCTTTTACTTTTCCTAGCAGATACTGCTTGTTTATTCCACGCACGCCCCCCGCGCAGGCAGCTGCCCGAGCAGCACAGCATCCCGCTCCCCCGGGGCCGCCGCCAGCACTCGCACACCTTGCGGAGGGCCCAGCGGGCGCGTCCGGCACACACGGACACGGCGGGGCGGCGGGGTACGGCGCTAGCGGCTGCTGGCGAACCGCAGCCCGGCAGAGGCCCCGGACGGCGGCGCCGGCGGGCGGGTCGCGGCTCGTCCCTGCGGAAATGCCCGCGGCCAGGGGCGAGCCCGATGCTGCCGCCCGCAGCCGCACACGCCGCTGCTCACCCGGGCACCGCCGAGGAGGGCGCCGGAGACTCGGCGGGCGCGTCCCGCGGCCTCGTCCCGCCGGAGAGCCCGTTCCCGGCCAGGGGACCCAGCCGACGTGCCGTCGAGGCGCGGGGCGGCGCTCTGCCGTTCTGCGCCCGCCGCTCCGGCAGCCGTTTAACGGTCGCGCTGCTCCACCTGCCTCCGCTCCCGGCGCCGCCGCCTGGCTCCCGCCGCCGGGGCAGGGGCACGCACGCACTGGCCCCGCCGCGCCGGGCGGCCGCCGAACGCCCCGGGCCGCCGCCCCGACGCCGCGCTCCCGGCCGGCCGCGCCTCCGCGCCCCGAGCTGCCCCTCGCACCTCACCTCACCCGACCCCCGCGCTCCCGGCCTGCCCGCGCCCCCCGCCGGCTGCCCCTGCGGAGCCAGGGGGCGCCGGGCCCCCACCCTGCGGCGAGCTGCGCTTACCCTGCGGGCGGCGGGGCGGCCGCCTGCGGAGCGCGGCCGTCCATGCCGGCGGCTGAGCGAGCGCAGGTCGGCTCCCGGGGCAGGGCGGGCGCAGCCGCTGGGATCCGCCCGCACAGCGCCTCGGCTCCCCGCCTCACCTGCTCGGGGCGGGCTGAGGGAGACGGCCCCGCTCCACCGCCCCCGGCGCCGCCTCGCCCCCGAGCCCGGGCATGCCCCGCTGCTCACGGCGCGGCCCTGGGGCGCCTTCCCGGGGGGGCGGCCGCGCACGGGGCCCCGCTGAGCTGCCTGCGCCGGGGCGGCCGCTCGCCAAGCCGCACCTTGGGCGGAGGGGGAAAAACCCAAAAGAAAAAAAAAAACAACACCAAAGAAAACCAAAACACCACCAAAACTTCGTGGCGAGAAACTTGAAACGCGGAACCTTCCCCGCTGCGGCACCCGCGGAGGAACAGAGACTCCCTGTTCCCGTCCCAGCCCCGCCCGCCCACCCGCCTCCACACACCGGCTCCCCCTCCAGCGGCCGCCCGGCCCGTGCGGGGACTCCGCTCGGCCCCGGCCGCGGGCTGTCAGCGGCCAGCGGGGGCAGGGCCGCTCCTCCCGGCTGGAATTTTCCTCTCCCCGAGCGAAGCGTCTCGGCGGCCGCCACGGGCTCGGCCCTTCCCCATTCCAGCCACCAGGGCGCGGGCCGAAATCCCCGCAGGTGGGGAGAGCCGGCCGGGGCGGCCAGACCCCGCGGCGTGATCCAGCGCCCTCAGGAAAAAAGCGCAGCCACCAAGCCGGGTCACCCTGTCCCCGTCGTCGAGCGCGCCGGGGACTTGTCCCGGGTGTGTGTCTTGCTCTGCCCAGAGAACCATTTTCTCTGTATCATCACCCTGACCAGAACATGTTGGAAACAGCTATGGTGATTTGAACATTAATGAAGCTACTAAATCAGCCCCCCGGGCTCGCCCCCCGCCCCGGCCGCAGGGACCAGCGCTGCGCCCCGCGGGTGCCTGCGGCGGCCGGGCTGGCTGCGGCGGCTGAGGCACAGCGTGACCTGCCCACGCCACGGGTGACTAACTACCGTGCTAGGAGCGGTGTCAGCTGGATCTTCAGTTTGCTCTCGGAGCGTGACGGCACTTCAGTCTGTTCTGCGTGACAAGCTGCCCCTTCCCAGCGTCCGCGCTCCTCAGCCGTGCCAGCACGGAGCGCCCTGCCCGTGGGGCCGGGGGATGGCACTGCACAGCCAAACAGCTCCTTATGCAGGTGATGCTTTGGCCAGTGCTTAACAGAAGTGGAAAAACAGCCAATGACAAAGCATTTATACCTTTTTTTTTTTAATAGGAAAAGAGTAGAACATTGCATTCTAGTATAAATGTCCTTGCCCTGACTAGTTCTGACATCGCACATCTGGAAAAAATATTATAATTGACCATTCTATGTTAATACGATTCTTAATATGAACATTGTTTAGAATATTACTGTACACGGTATAATACAGATACTGTACGTCAATAACATTTTGCTTCTCCCTGTACGCCCTTCTCATTTGTACTGTGCTTCTTTAATATTTTCTTCTGCTTTTATTTTCTGCTTCTTCAATAGAGATTGAATAACCCTGAAGCTGCCTGTTTTGACAGACCCTAGTGGTGGTTCACACCCTGAATAACCACATGCCATTATCAGGCACACCCCACTAATCTGTGTATGTTTCTTAGACAAAAAATTAATCACTGATGAGTCAGATGGATTTCCCATGGTCCGGTTTTCAAAGAGATGGTGTTCAACAAATTGATCAGTAAGAAGAATCTCAAGAGCAATCCTACTGAAGACCTTACGTAAAGCTCTGACCTGTTTTCTCTTTTGACAGTCCACTTCTGTTGTCACGCTCCTCAGATTGTTTGGCCACTTCCCAGGTGAGGATGAAGGTTAACAAATTCCTTTGTGTACTGGCTATTCCGGCACTCAGGGTTGGGTAACTTTCTGCTTTCAGTGTGTAGCCTCGGTTTAAGTACAAAAGAACTTCATGTTTCCAACCAGATACTTCTTGGGGAAAACCATTAGGTGACTGCATCTTCTAAAATGTAATGAAACTCCAATGTAGGAAAGGCATGAGATGATTCAACTATAGCTGAATCTATAGAAGACCATTGTAGCTGATTGTATATTAGAATAATTACAGCTGGTAATTGTTGCTGCAATGTCATCCGTTCTAATAAACATTACTGGACCTCCATAAGGAACTGTTGTAGCATTCTTTTTAAAATCTCATTTGAAAACTAATGTATGGTATCGTCTAATTCTTTTGGCAAGTACTAATGCCAAGAAGATTGCGATCTATTGAATAGCTCACATGGGCTAATAATAGAAATTCAGCAATGCCAGGGAAAAAAAAGTGACATCAGTAAAATAAGCTAAAATAATTGTCAGTGGTGGCGATCTCTGACAGGGACTGGGGAATTGTTTCAAAAAGCAGTTCACTAAACAATGCCAGTCTCACTTAAGAGGGGGGAGGTTATGCTTATCTCCTCACTCTACCACTTCTCTTATCCAAATCTTCATTGATAACTAAGCAGATCTGAAATACTGATCACTAGAAACACTGTAGACTCTAAACTTGAGTGCCTGAAGGCCATGTTCTGCAGTGACAGTTTTATGATGACTAGCCTTAAAATAGTTGGGTTTACAAGATTCTGGAGATACCATTTGTCCTAGGGATCTCAGTTTCTAAAAACAAATTCTAGATTCCTACGGCACTTTGCTTTTTCATAATAGAAAATCAGTTCTGCGTTAGAGTTTCAAAAGTTGTTGACGGAGTCAACTGCTCTTTTTTTATTATTCTATTTTTATAAAGTTCCCAACTTTGTCCTGACCTCAAAATGTTGCTCATATCAAGCAAACAACTCACACACACAAAAAACAGATCGCTGCAGCAGAGAAAACCAAGTGGGCTATTAACACTCTTTGTCTCTCTCCCATTGAACAGTGGAAAGAAAAAACATTTAAAGAAAAGTTCCTTGGCTTTTTCAAGCTGATCTGTGAAGATAGCATTGTAGCAGTTAATGAAGTGGCAGGTTATTAATTGCACACACAGTTGCAATAATGTCATCCTTTGTCTATGGTTTGAGGTAAAACAATCATTTATCTGGAGGCATTAATCTGTGTGACAAGTCCCCACCCCCTGCGCTCAGTGAAAGTACTTGGTGCCATTGTATATTCAGTATAAATGTTTGTAGATTAATACCCAGTTCTCATTACTGTTAGCATAACCTTCAAGTTCTGCTTGTAGTGAGAACTGTTAACTATTTAAACTGCTATTTAAAGAACGTCTAACCTGGAGTTCCAGACAACTTACTAACTATGGGTTTTTCATACAAGTTAAATTACTAAAAACAAAGTCCTGACTGTTCTGAAAAAGCAGTAATATCCCATGGCGTTTTTCGTAACAGTCAGGAGTTGTCCTGCATGGCTTTGGGAAAATCTCCATGCCTCCACCCATAGTGCTGGTGGTTGCTTTCCTCTGTTCGAGGTTGCCAGAAATGTGGAATACAAGTATTTTGAGATGAAAGATGCTGCAGAAATGTAATGGACTGTATATGATTTTCAAACAGGTATGCCCAATATTGCCTGTGGTGAAAGCTATTATAAGGGTTAAACATGCCACAGGAGTCTTACAATATTTTTCACTGTTGTAAAGGTCTGTTTACAAGGTCTTTCTTTTTAAATTTATTCATATATAACAGCGTATTAATGGCATTTTGTGATTTAAGCATGTAAGCTGAATGCTCTCTTAATGTAGTTTTGTACATAGAAAATCATACTGTATCACACAGTTGTTGCTTTGAATAATATTGTGCAAAGTAGGTGTGAAATAGAATATGGAATTGAAGGGTGTTTTCCTTGTTAAATTAATTTTATGATGCATAATTAAAATATATTAGAAAGCTGTTTTATTCTGTCAGTATAGCAGACATCATAAAAATCAGGTTTTTACCCTTACAGCATAAAGATAACACAAGGAATTATTAGATGACTCTTGCTTTTGTTTAAACGAAAACTAAGTCTGCATGTATTTTTTTTCTACAGAGCAGGCGATCAGCTTGCACTGCATCTTGTTGAACCATTGCCTTTCCTGTGTTTGCATTCCAGCATATGGGTGAGGTTTTGGGAAGCATGCACACACATGCATATAGCCACTGAAAGGATTGCTGTAGGCACAGGGACAGGGTTTTGTGCCCATCTGAACTGTGCACTTAACTGAAGAACACTAGAACACTATACCCCTGCACCTGGCACCGTGAAGCCGCACCTTGAATCTTCTATCCAGTTTTGGGCTTTGCACTTCAAAAGGGACATGGAGGTGCTGGAGCGTGTCCAGAGACCGGCAGCAAAACTGGTGAAGGGTTTAGAGTGCAAGTCTTCTGGGAACTGGCTGAGGGAACTAGGGCTGTTTAGCCTGGAGAAAAGGAGGGTCAGGGGGTGCTTATCATTCTCTACAATTACCTGAAAGGAGATTGTAGCAAGGTGGCTGTCAGTCTCTTCTCCCAGATAAGAAACGATAGAGCAAGAGGAAATGGCCTCAGGTTGTGCCAGGGGAGGTTTAGATTGAATATTTGGAAAAATTTCTTCACTGAAAGGGTGGTCAAGCATTGGAACAGGCTGCCCAGGGAAGTGGTGGAGTCACCATCCCTGGAGGTGTTTAAAAGACATGTAGATGCAGCGCTTAGGGACATGGTTTAGTGGTGGACTTGGCAGTTCTGGGTTAATGGTTATACTTGATGACCTTAAAGGGCTTTTCCAATGTAAACAATTCTACGATTCTATGATCTCATCTATAAATACACAAGAGGAATATTAAACATTTTGTTAGCATCTATTTTCTAAGGACCTCAGGGAGCATTTCTAAACAGTAAAATGTTACCACTATAAAGAAGTTAAAATTATTTTTTTTCTTATGTTAGGTAAGATGAATAAATGGAGATTACACAACTTGCTAAATTTACAGCTAGCTGACAGCCCGACTGGGATAGCACTACTTTGTATCACAACCAGCTGTATTCTCTACTGTCATCAGCAGGTGATCTTAAAGAAAATTAGATTACAATAACAAAAGGCATCTGCCTGGGTGGATGCTATGTTTTCAAGTACATGGAAAATTATAAAACTGGTTTTAAAATGAGTAGGCTCAAAATTTGCATCAGAGATTTACCAAGTAGGGTGCTGATATGTGGATTTGATAAACATCCAAGCATGAAGACATCCTATACATTATGTTGATGGAATTATATTAAGTTTATGGTAGAGCTAGTGATATATTTCTTTTGAGTAGAGTAGAATAGTTCAGTTGGGAGGGACCTACAATGATCACCTAGTCCAACTGCCTGACCACTTGGACTAATTGATTGTTGAAGTGCAATGGAACATAAAAGAATGATTTATTTCCTTTTACACAAAGAACGAGTAGAAAATAGTCCATGTTAGGACTGCCCTATCTATGTTTCCCAAAGCAATATTAAAATTACCCTACAGCTGGGTTTGTACTGTTGTACTGCTTTGCAACGGAGTCCAATTACAATAATTAAAGTGTCACAGACTGTGCTAATATAAACAGGATTACATCGATAGCACCATTTAGCATTTGTGTTTAATGTTATAGTTTATTAATTTATATGTAGGTAATATCTATGCTGGCCATCCACACAAAGACGGGTTTCACCCTGAGAAGGAGACAGATCACGTTATGCTAAATTGTAAAGAATGCAGTTATCTGTTTAATGCTTTGGCCTGACAGATGAACTAAATGAGACTACACCCTATACTGTCAGATACAGGACTAAGTCATTTTTGCCTTTTATAGAGGGTTTTCCCAATACTTACTACCACATATAACAATAAATGCAAGATCAGATCCAATTATTTTTTTCCTTTTATTAATACTGTCCCAAATATATTTTGTTCCTAATGTGTACATTACAGACATTTACTTTCCTGGAGATACATTGTCCTTTTAGGTCGTATTTAAGATTAGCATGATACTATGCTGAATTCTTATTGCTACCATTATGTTTTTGCGCTGCTAGTGTTTTATTTTTGCCTTTGGATCATCAAGGTGAACGTTTTGCCACATTACATGTCATGATTTGTAAGTTATTTTGTTTGTTGAACCGTATTTTCAGGAATGCATTAAATAACAATTAGTGAGGTATTCATGTAGAATAACTTTGCACTTGAGTAACATTAGGAAGATTCAGATGATGCAGAGTAGTGAGTGATTTAAGATACAGACTCACATATCCCCAAAGTACCCTGTCACACTGTTAATTATTTGTTAAAACAACTTTGTATAATGATTTCAAATCATGTAAACCACAGCAGTTGCAATGAAGGACAGATAAGAATGAATCTAAATGTTTATTTTACCTAGGGTTTAGAAGAAACTGCAAGTTCACTAAATTGCTATCATGCGATAAATTTACAAATTATGAATGTTCATATATAACTAGGAATGTATGCTGTGCAAAAAATCCTTAACACTGAAGTCTGTAAAGTCTAAAGATTAAAAAAAAATATTTATGATGGAAAACACCTTTATGATGCAAAACACCTTTGGACAAAAATACATTCATAATATTTGTTCAAGTCATTAGTAATGCATTAGCTTAAGTCTTACTGTATCATACAATAATACAAAAAGAAACATAATCTCCTTTTCCTATTAGAAAAATACTTAGATCCAAAAGAGATTTGAGAATTTCTTCAACAGAGATACAGAAAATGTGGCAATAGCTAAGCTATCAGTAGAGGAGTTATCTTAGGTCCTGAAAGCTATATTGCTATGGTTGTACTGTATCATGAAAGCAAGACATATTAGCCCAGAAGAACTTTATGCTGCACATATTTGTATCTCTTGTTATTTTAGCTAGCTCACTCAGAACTAGCCTGGGTAACTTTACAGGGCTCATGCTTTCTGGACATCCTCTGAGACACTACATGCATTTAGGTGGAATCTAGTGCCATATATTAAGATGCTTTTGAAGCACGGAGAGGGAGTTAAGCATTTAACTTGAATGTTACGAACAGCATGCTCTGATTAGACAACTGAATAAATGGGGAGGAGAGAAGGAAGAGGCACTCCTCCCCTGGAATGCTAACAAAAAAGGGACGCTGATCAGCGTGCAGCACGCTTATTCAGGTATGCTCTAGGAACCTACTGCTGGAATGAACCCCACAAGAGAGCTCCAAAGGGAAGTATTTATCATGTCTGTTTTAAACACAACATGGAGATGTTCAGTACAGATAAATCCAGGATAATTCTGCTCACATACACTGAATTCTAGGGACCTGGAGAAATCTATTTGTTAAAAAAAGGATTAACCCACCTTCAAATGGTGGCAGTTTCAAGAATATAACACTGCACCAAGTTCTATTTAAGTCACACATGCTGCTTCATAGATCCAGAAATTATTAGTACTCCAAGATTTTAGAAAGCTGGAATTTTTTTTTCTGATAAACATTTGAATAAAAGTCATGAACAGATACTTACATAAAAGTTTCAGTCTCAGTACCCAGCAGAGTTTACCAACTGTGATAATTCCCATAACCTTTTCAAACACATTGTCCACTTATATCACTTATCGCTGTAATTCTGAGCAAGAATGAACAGGGACAGGAGCTCAAGGCTGTATGTTGCAGCTGAATGTGGCTTTATATCTAGTATTTGCCTCATCAGGGGGAGATGAAGCATTGATTGCAGAAATTCTTTGAGGCCTTCAGTTGAAAATCATTACTGATCTGAGTTTGAGAGTTTGCATAAATAATTTCAAGTCATTTTAAAGCCCAGCTTTGACTCTTTGACTCTTTCTTTTCTGCAGTTTGCCAGTGTCTCCTTACAGAATTACCTTGTTAGTGAGCATCTGTATGTTCTCAACACAGCTTGTGCAGACATGTCAAAGACAGTTTGAAACTAGCAGCTGTGTGAAGCTCAGCATGGGCTAACAACTCATTTTCAAAGCCAGGTTTCCTGGAGAATATGGAATAGAAGTTCTTTATCTCTTTGGCTATACTTAGCAGCAGTACACAGGACAGGACAGCTCAAGGGTAGCAGAAGTATATTCTGTGGTGTGTATGCACCAGTATATATTTCACTGTATCACCCTGTAAACAAAAAATGGTAATTAAGCATCAAAGTAGTCTCACACATAAGAATAAGCCCACGGCAACAAGGACTGAGAAAGCTGTCTAGCCTTTGTGTGTGTTGTACAAAAGCATAACTTGTATGTATAACTATTTGCTATTGATTTACCAAGCTGCAGTGTATACGTTCAGCATCTTGAAATGCTTCTAATTTAAGCAGTGAAGTTGTAGCTTAATTTTAATTTTATTTAAGAAATGTATGGAGCATTTTCTACCACTGCTTTTACCTTTTTTTTGATTAAGGGGTTGTGTCTGTACAACATAGGAAGCACTCTTCCTGCCATCAGAGCTGCTATTATTTCATTCTTCCTTCCCTTCAAACTGCTATGCTAAAGTCACTGCTTACTATCCACTGAGCATGGCATGGCTTGGAAAATTTAATTCCAGTCTTGATGCAGTCAGGTGAGAAAAAAAAGGCTTAACAATCTGGTCTGGTTTTGTTCTGTTTACTATGGCATAAAACCAAGTATAATGATGCTTAGAATTCTCACATGCTAATTACTATGTATACATGCAGCAGTTTGCATTGCTTTTTACTGTACATTAGCATCTATTAATTCACTCTAGTTAAGTACTGTGTACTAACCAGAGACAAAGGTTGCATGAAATTGTTCAGCTATTTTAATTTTTAAAAAGTGAAAAACAAAACAACCTCAGCTAGAGCTTTAAATGTTCCTTATGGAACCGGCAAACTGAAATGCCCTTAGCTCAACAAATTTGACTTGGGCATTAGACCAGATTTGGAAGACTATGCAATATTTTATGCATAGCAGTACAACTGCACAATTAAAAGATCTGAAGATTCACTTTTCCTTTGAAAACAAAAACCCAACTAAATACAGCAAAAAGATTTTGAATGCATCAGCCAGTCCCACTCCATGACCAATGTGTAGCTGTAGCATCACACATTTATGCCAGGAGATATGAAATTGCCATTGTCACTCTATACGGGACCTGTAGGCCACTCAGCTGCTATAACAGCACTACAGCTGTTTCTGACTTTGTGGAACAGTGCCAATGTTTTTCCCAGAAATAATGGTTAGAAAATGCAAAGAGCACCAGTTTTATCTCCCCTATCTCTTCCTGGAGAAGACTGGGCAAGAAAATGGGAAAGAAATCTATCAGGAGTTATTAAATACAAAGCACCATCCCTGGCTCAGGAAGTTCCTGAACCACAGATTGCCTGATGATAGGAATATTTATGGAAGTATATATGCTTTCCCTTCATTTATAGCATTCCCTCAACATCCATATTCGGACATTGTTCGAGACAGGATACCAGGCCTAGATAAGACAGTCTGACACAGGGGGGCCATCCTTGTGTTTTGAGATTCTTTGGATATGTTCAGAAGTCTGACTTTAAAAGAGAAAAGCCTCATTTTTTAATAAAGGTAAAGGAGTGCTATGGATGTCTGTGGTTTCTTTGAACCTACTGTAATTATAATTTCAAGATTTTGCCTTCAGTCTCATTTTTTACATTATAATGCACCACGCCTTTCAAGCATTAGGCATTCAAAGAGCTGGTAAAGGCAGTTTGGTGGTGTTAGAAGGTAAATTACAGCTTTGCTGAATGGCTTGCTTGGGTATTGACTTTAGAAGCTCTGTGTAAAGTGGTGATGCTGAATGGCCTTATTAACAACTCTGAGGCCAGCATGTGTGAAAGTGACAGCACTGGGATAAGGAGATGTTTTATCTCTCCTAGCAGTGTATGAAATGCTTATTGACCTGGTTGAACCTTGAAAGTCAGCCCATTATAGTCAAATACAAGTTCTTGGGCTTCATTCCAGGCTAAGATTCACAAAGATATGCTAATTAAATGCATCAGATCCTATTTAGACCAAACAGTTAAAAAAAGATTGAAACAAGGTTGAGCTGCCCAGATGCAGAAGCAGGAGAAAATAAGGAGAAATAAAGAGTCACCCTGAATGGTTTGTATTTTACTACTTAGGAAACTGCATTTGAGAAATAAGCAGCTGTAGATTCTGGTCAATATTATCGGTTTGGGTTGAGTTACATAAGCATTTCCCTAGCGAGCCAACTCTTGTCTCGAATTTACAGACAGAACCCTGCTGCATAACCCGTTTTAAGTATTTAAAGATGCACCTTAGAAAATTCTTGGCCCAAGGGCAGAAAATTTTTGAAACATTTAAAGTGAATGAAAAAAACACCAGGGAGATAAAGCTGCACAGTGGCTCAGGAGATAGATTCCTGTGAGGGCAGAAGGAAATTGTTTTTAAACATGGACTGTGATTATCAGTGTTAGAAGGAAACATGACATTTTTCAGCATAAAATATGAAGACTGAGATAAAAGGAAAAGAACCAAGAGGTAAAAATGTCTCCAAGGCCAGACTACATGGTTAAGGAACATGAAGGTACAGGAACAGGGCCATGGCGCAAGTAAAAAATCATGTTCTTAGGCTTGACAGCTGGTTAACGTTGCATACTGAGGCTTTAATCCCCAAGTCACTCTATCCTCTCTAGATCAGAGTGACTATTAAGCTAAACTGCCTTTTTTATTTTTTTTTATTTTTTTTTACTTTTTCTAGCCACCTTTTCCCACTTCACAAACCACTGATAAAAAAAAAATGTGGAGTGCTTGAAGAAAGTGCAGTATGAATTTTGCCACCCCTTTCATCCTTAATCAAGAGTGAGAGAGTTCAGTGCTGGTACCCTTCAAGGTCTGTGCTGTTACAAAATGAATTTGTAGCTGTAACAATAAGTAAATTCTGGTTCATAAAGATTTAAACCACTGATAGGTAGCCTGAATACATCTTTATTCTGTTAATATGCTGTATCTGAATTGCAAATCAGACCAAATACATGTTCTGTTGAAAGCAAAGTAAACAATAGAAGTGAATCTGTTGTAGTCTAAGAGCCAAGGAGTCACAGAAACATCTCTTGTTTCTCCAGTGAAATGTAACAGAAATTGCTCTCTACAAAGAAGAGAACCTATTCTACTGATTCACCAATGCAGAACACACAGACACCATGGATGAACTCCAACCTACTGGCTTCAAGGACAGGATCCTTTGTGATTCTTAGGGGTGCAAATTTAAATGATGTTTCAAGGTTCAAGATAAGTGTTTTCTAGCTTTTCCTTTTTCGTACCATTCAGGCTAAGAAGTGTAACTTTTCAAAGGTCACAGATATTTAATTCCCCTTTTCACTTTAAATTAGTTCATAAAGGCAGGCAAAAGACAGGACTTAGATAGAGATCATTTACATGGGGCATTACAAGGACAGGGAAATTGTCTTAAATTATTTTAAATGTACATGGAAGCTTTTCCATTTTTTTCTTTTCATCCCTAATACATTTTATTATTGTGGACAACATGTATCTTTATGACGTAACACTGTCTCGTACATATATTTTTTATTATGAAGACTTCTAGTCTTTGTTCTACTTACAGCAGTTTTGTTATGCATAGTTTATGACTGAGACTTTAATCAGAAGCCTGTTCACCTGCACGATGCAAACAGCTGGAAACTACTGTCCCGTCTTCTGAGTAAATCGGTACCAGGATTTCCATCTGTGCTATTATATATGTGCCTGGAAGGGTGCCAATAACAATTACCGATCATTGCAAAGATCATCCCTAACTGAAGGCTCCTTCAATGTCAGTTTTGAACACATTCCGCAGTTTTCTCTAAGTTCAGAGAAAGATTTGAACAACAGTGCTGAAGGAGAAAAAAAGCCAGAAGGCAGATTTCAGAGCAACTTTTTATAATATATTGAAGTTCTATCCTTACACATGTCCATTTTTCTAGTTTTACCTGAATCTCTCTCTTAACTCCAAATTACATCACGAGCTATATTCTGAAAGTTACTTCTGTGAAAGAACCCTAGACATCTGGGGCCTATGATAAGAAAAGGAGCACTTTGCAATCTTCAGCAAAATAGAACATGGGGCAGATAGTGAGGGCAACGTTCAGAATTCATTATTGCAGCCACTGTGAAAAGAAACTTCTCTTGAGAGCTGCAGCAATTATGTAACAGTTAGCTACCAAAATGGGGATCTAAGTTATCTAAGATTCTTTAAAAAAAGAGTAAAATCTGGAGGCTTTCTCTGACTACTGTGCAAGTCAAATATCATCCAGGTAAAAACCAAAAGTACAGCACAGAAAATGTATCCAAATTCAGTATGACACAAGAGAGAACACCAGGAATCTGTAACGTGCTTAAGCCATGGTAACTTTAACCTGATGCTGGGAAGAAGAAAGTGAAATAATATTTCTTAAATTCTTCTATGCAACACAGCTCATTCCTTGTGTTTATCCAGCAAACCTGCCCTTCCAGAGATCTCCCCAGGTTGCACCAGATACCAGCGAGTATCACACATTGCAAAATGCCATAGTAGACTGCAATCTGATTAGAACTGTAACATTTCATTTGCAAACATTCTACTTCAGTTACAGATTAACAGAAAGGATTTAATTTCTTGAAGGAGAAAATAAGTAGCTGGTAAAAGCAAGGTATGAAAAAAAAGGATGCTGGATATTACAGGAAAACTGCAGGACCTGATTGTATATAGTTCATCTTTTGCATGCAGCTTATGATTTTTACATAATGTCCTGGTTTCAGCTGGGATAGAGTTGATTTTTCTGCCTAGTAGCTGGTACAGTGCTGTGTTTTGGATTTAGTATGAGAATAATGTTGATAATATACTGATGTTTCAGTTGTTGCAAAGTAGTGCTTACCCCAAGTCAAGGACTTTTCGAGTTTCCCATGCTCCACCAGTGAGCAGGTGCACAAGAAGCTGGGAGGGAGCAAAGTCAGGGCAGCTGCCCTGAACTAGCCAGAGGGATATTCCACACCATAGAACATAATGATCAGTATATGAACTGGGGGGAGCTGGCTGGGAGAGGCCGATAGCTGCCTGGGAACTGACTGGGCATCAGTCAGCAGGTGGCCAGCAACTGCACTGTGCATCACTTTGTTTTCTTGAATTTTATTGTTCTTGCTCTTTTTGTTATCTCTCTTTTCATCATCATCATTATTATTATTATATTTTATTCCAATTATTAAACCGTTCTTACTTCAACCCACAAGTTTTACCTTTTTCCAGTTCTCCTCCCTATCCCACTGTGTGTGCGAGTGGCTTCGTGGTATTTAGTTGCCACTTGGGGTTAAACCATGACGTGAGAAGTCTCACCAAGACCAAATATACTTTCCAGAGATTATTAATGGTTTCACTTTGTCCAATGAAAAAACCCCAGCGTTTTTACTGAATTGTAAAAGCCAGCTCAACACCACTGAAGTCAGGCTTCAAATTCACATAGCAGGCACGAGACAAAATGGGACCTTTTGGGAACAGTGGAATGATAATCTAATCTATTAAACTGTTTAAGACTATGACCATGAAACTAGTGGTAAAGGAAAGGGTATGCCTTTTCCCACTTCTGCTAGAAATCTCCATCCTTATCTGCTTCAGGATCTACCTCACCAGCAGATCCTGCTTGAATAACACTCGTGTTTACTCTTTAGTACATGAAACAGCAAAGAGGAATAGTAAGATGGGTAGAACCCCCTGCCAAACTTACAACAAACAGCAAGTTCCAACAACTCCTCTGGTTCTCCCTTTCACTACCCAGAGGCATACAAAAGTCACTCTTGCAATTTAATCTCTTTAGCAACATCTGACCTGGCAGACCTAAGAATATTTTTTTATTCCCACACCTTGATACATGCACTAGGCATTATAAGCCTCATTCACTAGAATATTACAGAGCCTCTTGTAAGAATGGGGGGATTGTACAGAAAGAGATCTGTGTCAGCCAACAAGAAAAGCTTTCCTGAATTTCTTCCACCTGGCAATCACTGTAACCTTAGTCACTTTTCAAATTATTAAGGCTCATAAACTATTTTACTGGAAGTGTGAATAAGCAGAAAGGCCTCTATTAAAAATATGACTGAGAGCAGCGAGTCTTAGCACACCATCTGCAGTGATTGCACTCAAATATTTATTATGTAAGTTCCACTAAGGAATAGTCAATAAGCTTTGTCAGAGAGCTGATGAGAGTTCAGAGGAGAAAGCTATGTGTCAAGCAGCTTGTGACAGTACAAAGAGACTACAGAAATATATGCATCCAAGGGGAGAGCTTTCAGGCACTTAGAAGTTGGAATATAGCATTCAGTCACTCTCAGTTTCATGAATACACACTGGATTATTACATGAAAGGAAACCGCAGTTCTAGCCACACTGTGTTCTGCAGTACAGGTACATCTGCTGCCAAGGATGACCTTCCTGACAAGCACCTTATCCTCATCTCAGTGCCCTGGATTCTCAGTGATATACTTCACAGTCACTTTGACATAACGAATACAGGCTTTCTCAGAATATTGTCTTATGGCTTGTGATAACAATGAATGGCCAAAAGTAGAATGACTAGTCTCAAAAAGAGGCAGAAACTCCTCTTGTTCTTTCTCTGTTTCTTAAAGCTCTGTTCTCAACTGTTACAGACTGCTAACTTTCCAACAGTCATCTTCTCTTCCAGAGGCATCTAAGGATCAACAAGTATCTCATGAATAGGATCTCAAGTGTTCTGTGCTTTAGCTTGTCTCTTGTGCAGACGAATACTGCCCTGCCAGTGTTTGTTCAGCAGTTGCCATTGTCTGATACAATAGGCCTGGGTTACCATTTATCAGACCTGTTCTTCCAGCTAGTCTACATTCCTTGCCCTCACCACTTCCAGGATGGGGAGATCCTTTATGAAGATACTTCCTGAGCCTCCCCAAGGGGCATGCTCCCTCTTCAAGAAAACAACAATGATCACTTTCATAATAAATTTAAAACTGAAATAAATATTTTGAAAAATATTTTGATTAATAGCCCTGATATAATGTTATTTTCCCTCTTATGCTTCTTGGTTCCAAGAAAATAAAATACCTTCTTTCTAAACCATAGCTTGATCTCATTATGTCTTTTCCAAAATTTTCATATTTGCAACTTTTGCTGCTCTCTGCAAGTTCAGTGCAAGCTCTATGGAGTAGCTTTATTGGAAAGGAGTTTAAGAGTTTAGCACTGTGCACAAACTAAGTGCAGGAATTTATTAAAATGCAAAGGGTTAGAAATTAGTAACAACAGTAATTTTTAAAAATCTGTAAATAAAATGAAAAAGTAGTTCAGCAAGCAAAACAGTATTTTTGCTTAGCAAACTATCTGACTCTTACAACTTTTCTCACAGCACATTTTTCAGCTGTTTCATACATACCTAGCCATAGGTTCTCAGAGTCTTTACGGAAGGCAAGTATGCTCAGTAAAACAAAGTATCAACAACCTCCTGATTCATGCACCCTTAACTGACATAAGCATAAGTAATCTCTTCAATTCACTGTCAACTGGAGAGGAAGGATGTACAGCATAGTGTGAATGCCCTCTGCAGGTAGAACAAGAAACCACTATAAATCTGGAATTTACTTCAGTTTGCCTATTTTTACTAAGTAGGTACTAAATAAGGAAGTCCATACTACTCCTTATTAGCCTTATTACCAAAAAATGGTAATTTTGCATACAGCTTACCATTTTTACATGATGTCCTGGCTTCAGCTGGGATAGAGTTGATTTCCCTGTCTAGTAGCTGGTACAGTGCTGTGTTTTGGATTTAGTACAATAATAATGTTGATAATACACTGCTGTTTCAGTTGTTGCATTGTGAATCTCCTGATATCGCTGACAGACAGTTGATCATCTATCACAGACTTTTCACCAGCCATAAAGGCAGGCTGTGTCTACACTGCTGAATTACATAGGAACATGGAGTAATACTGAACCTCACAGCCTTGTTCATCAAACCTGCTTAACTGTTACAACACTCCTGGCATGGTTTGACTGTACCAGCTAGTATTCTTTCAAATACCCTCTGTATAATGGTATCTCTGTGTGTTTTACCAGTCCCATGAACTGCTGCACATCCTTCTAAATATTTTGAGCTCAAAAACCATCTCTCTCTCACACACACGTGCATGCACACACAAATCATGCTTACAGCCAGAATAGTACTCTGTTGTGTCCAGGGGACACCAAGGGCCCACTGATAGGTATTGTGGACGTAACCAGTTCTATGCCATGTGGTCTCTGATCTAGAGAAAAGTCCCCTCTCTAAAGCCTCAATAATCTACTGCAAGAGCCAGGTGTTGAGGTAACCAATATTGCTTTTTCCTGAGGGGCCAGTTTAGTGTGGGGGACACTATGTGTTAGGTAGCCCACAAGCATCATGTGAAAATAGCTTCCAGTTGAAGCTATTATCAAAACAGATGCTAAACCATCAGCCTTATATAGGCATGCTCTGCTGTCTCTGTCCATGTTGCCAGAGGTTTCAGAGCCTCTGTCATAGCAATGTCCTATTCTCCACAGAAAACAGCAGTCAGCAACTACTGCATGCCTGAACTCCATGACATTCAGTCCCATGACCTCTATCTCAGCATACCCATGCTGGTTTTCCGATTGGCCAAATCTACTGTGGACGAGATCAACAAAAATATAAATATGTACACTCAGTTTAAGAGAAGAACGATCTCAATCCCTGGCCAAAGATGAATGTGAATAAAACTGAAGACTATTATGAACTTGGAGCAGGAAACAAGGCTTTTAAAGACAGTCTTTAGTGGAATAAGAGGACTGATGGACACCATATGGAGCATAGTAAACGTCACATGCAAAAGGAGTAACAAATCAACAGAAGTACTAAAAATCAAAACCAAGAAAGGATGGTGATGTGACAAAGAAAAATCTATGGCCGTACTTAATTTTAATAGTCACTGTCACCCTTACTATTTCCAAAGGAGCTCCTGACCACTTCCATGAAAACATGCCCAAAACATCTTGCTTAGGGGTAGATTCACTCTAACGAATGGCCTTGATTTCAAGTTGCAAATAAGCTGCAGTTCTAACTTCATGCAAAGTACACAGTAATAGCTGCATTCAAAGACTCTAGCTGTATAGATTAATTACTTGCTTGTATTTGTCCCTAACTCTGCCATGGAAGTTCAGGTAATGCTTACAGTCCACAAAATCAATATACACCATTACAGCGCTTGTCTGTTCAGTGAAAACACGAACAAATGACTTCATTCCTGTATTTGAGAAAGTAAAGAGAGATGTTCTACATACACAAGCATAAGCTGCCAGTAGAATAAGAACTGAAGAGCAGAAAACTATTTGATCAGCTTTGAGTTCAAAGACATGTCACAGCATACAAAGCTTCCAAACTGGATTATTGTGACACTGGCAGTTACAAAAATACCTTCCTTTTTCTGTTCATGCCCACAGCATACATGAAAGTCAGTCAGCCTGCATATATACATGGCTTTGGACTTGCTGTGTAGTCTGATTCATTCCAAGTCTGTCAAAGATCTTAAGTTATATTTCAGGTCCATGAAAATCACATTGTATGCATTCTTACACAGTTTTTAATTGAATTCCTAAGTTACATTTTAGTAATTTTTTTTTTTCTGCTGGGAATGCAGCAATTTTAGCAGTTTACAGCAGAAAACCTAACAGAGACATGCTTCTCATGGATGCTGCAGGTGTGCCAAGCATTGAGGAGTACACAGAGCAACTATAAGAACTGTGATTACTTGAAAATGCTTTTTTGAAGGTCCTATATTAATAACCCTCCTTTTACGTCCAACCTAACAAAGAGCAGATAAATCTTTACTTTTTTCCCCTGATCCATCTGTTGAAACACTAATGGAAAGTTTATCTTTAAGGGTAAGTCTATAACAATGGCCTTAGAAGCAAGAGACAAAGACCAGTACCTTGTTTTATTTGCATGCTGTGTCAATTATCTGTTTTACAAGTCTTCCCTGTTTCTAAATTGCATTTTCTCCTTTCCAAAGAATGCATGGGTGGTTTTGGTTTTAAGCGTGTGTGCGTGCACATGTGTGTGTGTATATGCACACCTGTAATTTTTACTTTTACTGAACTCCACTGTACTGCATACTCTACCTGCATTTTCCTGGAATTTACATAACCCAGAATTTGTTACCTGCCGTAGACTTACATTAATTGTGAGTTCTGTAGCTGTCTCCACTGATATGCAAACTAGAACTCTATACATTCCTGTCCTGTCAAAGACCAGTCTAATTCATCCTTCCTTCACAAAATGCCTGTCACCAGTAATACCATTTGTCACATTTTTGATTCTTTGTCAAATCTCTCTCTTCTTTCCAGTACAGATACCTCAAGGCAGTTACTGCCAGTGTTAAGCTTTTACTATTCAAATAAAACACGTTAATTAACTTGCTAATACATTTAATTAAAAACAGACTAGACACCTTGCGTGGAGTTTACCAAAGCTCCCAAGCTAGGCTCCTTTTCACACTCTGTTGCATAAACTGAAGTGGGCATTTATCAAGGTGTCTGCAAGTGAAATATCCAAGAAAGCAGGAACTGTAAAGCTGCCAGGTTTCAAAGTACCTGAGCATATCATTCACAGCATCTAGAATATAGCACGTCAACAGGTTGTCACAGCCATAGACTGAGACTTAACAGGATGGCAAAGCATGTTAAGTTTACTGCATTTTAAAACAGGCCGATGCTTACTTTGTGAATAGGAAATTAACATTGACTTTTCTGATTTGCAGAGGGTTTTATGGTTAATATATTGTGTATAAAATTCCCGGGGCTCTTACAATTGCTGGTGTATCTCTGCATCTTAACTTCAGTTCAAGCAGGGACTTTTTATATATATTTTTTATTTACTAACTACCATTGGCAGCTTCCATCACCCCTCCAAATACCATTAGAGTTATTCTTAAACCTACAAGGCAAACCCTCTCAGTCTGATTAGGAGGATAACTAGAGTTTTAAGATAAATCCATTAATATTTGAACTGAAATTAAGTAATATCATAAGATACATGATGAAATTAAAACCAATTATTGCTAGAAAAAAACTAGTAAGGATTCAGTGGCTGATTTCCAAAAAAAGGTGCATAATCTGTTCTTCCATCCTTATTCAAATTTCCATTTGATTAATAAATGTGTGCAATAATCATTCTATACAGAACAAAAAAGAAAAATAAATTGAAAATGCACCGTCACAACTCAGTTGTTGCAATTAATTTTTGAGCACCATCTGCTGGTCTACTTCTAAAACAACAACCAGATTTCTCAACTGCTGTTAACATCTAGATATGTTTCAGGTCTGTATTGACTTATCACTTACTTTGTTACATATTTAGTAAAAGTTCCCACGAGTAGTGCATTATTATCATACTAGAGGAAATAACAGGATTCATGTAATAATGGACAGCTATAGAGGAGATGTGTTGGAAAGGTTAAAAAAGCTGCTCTGCAGTTAACGTAGGTTGAGGTAAAAACATCGCTATGACAAGCTTAAGCTGAAAAGGTTTCTAAAGTACACTGAAAATGAAAGCAACTTGGCCACTGTTTTCGTCTTAGCATACCATATGTCACCACTACCACAGCTCTTGTCAGTAAGGAAAGGAGAGATATCACTGCCATCTTTTATTTCTTGCAGATTCTCAGATACTATTGGAAAGACTTGCAGAGAAATCTACATAGACAGAACCTCACCCTTGCTCCCCTCTTGCTCCTAGCAATGCAGTGCCATCTGCTTTTCGTGTCTTTCTCCTTACTCTATTCCAGAAAGACCTAACATTTCCTCTAGGAAGGTACCATGTTAGGAGCCCGGGCTCTGGTAGAGTTAACTATTAACAAATCTGGAGTCTTATTCTTTTCTCCTTCTCTCTAGAACACTAAATAAATATTTGCTTAATGTGCACTTACCACAATATTTTGTGATATAAGAAGTCTGTACTGGTTTTCTGTTAAAGACAATTTACTTCTGGTTTGCATTGCCTTGTAACGTACAGTTTAGAAGACAGCATTTGAATTTTGCCATGTACTTCCCATGCTTCTAACAAATATACTTAAATACCACAAACACTAAATATGAACTAAAATATTTTTTTCTTATCAAATAATTTAGATAAAGATTAGTTTTAGCTTCAAACTGAAGGTACAACCTGCAAGGCCTAGATATAGAATGCTGCCTCATTGATACTGTGAGCAGTTATTTAATTAGAGTATTGAATCACTGAATAGTCACTAAAAATTATCAATTGAATTAGTCATTTATTCACACTCCACAATTGCTTTGTCTACTGCCCAGAATATTGTAGTCAATCTGGATATATTCTGTGTAATGGTCAATATTTCACAGTAGACCGCTGTCAGTAAAAGCTTGATTCCTACAATAATCCAACGAACACTTAAATATTTTTTGTTTTTTCATATTGAAGTAAGCAGGGCTGCTTCTGCATTTTTAGTTAACCATGTATGTTCAGGATTGAGACTTTGGAGCCTTGTGGAGGCTCACAAAAAAATAAATCCAAGTAAAAGAGCATGCAGAAGGCTACTGTTCATGAATGGGGTCTTTCCAGAATTGAAACATGCTTAATAATTCAAGGAATACTAATACTTCATGCAGGAGAAAAAAAAATCCAAGTTGTTAGTCTGGATCAAGATCATTCTGAAGAAAGAAAATGCAATGAATTCTTAACACCCATTAGTAATTTGCAAGAATCCCAAGGGCATTGATACAGAGTTTAAATTACAAGAATACTGATAGCAGAGTTAGTCTAAAAGTGAAGATTCTGGAATAACATAGCTAGAAATGTTTCTGCAATTCCTTTACCATTGTAATTAAGACATTATTTTTGCATTTGCAAAACAGCAGTTTAAAGGTTTGTTTTGTGCTCTTTTCTGTTTTCTAAAAGGGGAAGGTATATGACGATGAGAATATATAAACAATTTTTTATTTATCATTGTTGGATAGAGAAGTTAGCTACCAATTTTAACACAACAGTTTATCTTGTTGCCTGGTATTATCTAGCTCACATCGTCTTTTCACACTAAGAACCCCTTTCTCTTGGGTCACACTGATACTCTTCATAAACCTGCACCAGTCCCGTGATACTCTGTCTAGCACCCAGTGACATCCTAATGCATGGGCTCTGTTACGTTATAATTCCACACTGGCACCATCCTACTTACAGGAAATGGCTAGAAGCTGTAGCACAGGTTACTAAAACTCATAATAAATAATAATTACTTGTAAAACATTCTTATCTCAACAATTTAAAAATACAATCCAATGAAATGCAGTTCACATTTTTTAAATACTAATATTACAAACGAGTTTCAAGTGAGGTCCCAGCTTACATCTAAGTATAGCACAGCAAGCACAATGTTGGAGATTTTTTGGCTCTAGTTTTGAAAGCATTAACCATCAGTTGGGAGTATTTGCAAATTTTTAACCAAGTTCCTTCCTCCTTTCTAGAAGGCTTCTCTTTTGATGCCCTACTAAAGTTTCAGGATGTTTTTCTTGTTACATCCTGCTTTAGTTCCAAGATACAAGCCCTCTTGGAAGCCCCCTACAAGTTTCACAGCCTTACAAGGAAAAAATTACAATAGAACATCCATCTGAGGAAGAACCACATCCTAATGAAAGAAGGTGGGAACAGACTACCAGCTATCAATAATACAAAGTAGCATGCAACAGAACTTCGAGAATCTTTTAGAGCTAATTCTGCTCTAAGAATTCCAAAGTTCTTTACTGTTACAGATTGAGTTACGTGTGTATTAGAGGAAACAGTATTTCCATCTATTAAAGAAGACTTGAATTTTAAATGCCTATATTGATTTCCTGGAGCAGCTGACATTTAATAACAGATGCTGTTGTGAAAGACTTAGTTTCAAGTTTCCTTGCATCTTTCTGCATTTCCCTGACTTTTTAGTCAATAGTTGTAGTGGACTTCAGAGTAGACAGGTGACTAAATCAATTCCAAAATCTTGAGTTTGTTTTCAGCAAGCAGAATTGTTAGTAGCTTCACTGTTGGTACCCCGGGCAATAAAAGATTGGATATTTGCAGGAAGCAGGTAAAAGTATCAGTTCTTAATTTAAAATAACAAGCTTCCTGTGCCACGTTATTTGTATTTTGCAAATACAAGACATTAAATAGGATCTCTTCTTTGGTTAATAACGTCTTGAAGTATAACGGCACAGGTTTTCAGTGCACCTGCAGATCTGCAGGATCAACAGCTACACCATTCCCTTTGTTAAAGTTTCTCACACTCTCACCTCTCTACCTACAAAGTCAGAACACTGATCCAGCTCATTCATTCTCATGTTTTTTTCCTATTACAGTACCCTGTAAACACCTAATGAATAGACTGGGAACACAGGGCTGAAGGGAGGAATTATGAGGAAGAAACATGTATAATGCCATTGATTCCCACTGCTTTTGTAGCTAAGCCTAAATTAAGAAAATTGGCTGTGCTTCACCCCTCTAGGGTCTCGCTCCACTTCCTCTGCCCAGCGTGCTGGTTTAAGACCACTGCATCCACACGCTTTTCCCACAGTTGGGACAAGTACAACAGAGCCTATCAGCAATGACTTGATATGCCACCAATTATTTATTTGCATTTCACCATTGAGGCCTACCCTCCTTTTATAAAACTCGGATTAAATTACATCTGATTTCTGAAAGACTGAAAGTGTCAATTATCCTATGATAACTGGGTAACTTCATACCTGTCCCACCTCTCCAGGCAGGCTTCATGACAGTTTATGAAGCCTCTGGAAAGACCAGCACGTTATGAACTATTCTTTGATAATCAGATTTCTGCACAGAACGGGCTATACCATAATCTTCTTGTATAGTTTAAAAATTACTCTCTTATTGGAAGAAAAAAAAATCTACTTTTTTTCTTCACCTCACTGCCCAGTCATTAGATAGGAACAGATTTAATATATGCTGTTAAATATATGAACAGAGTCTAAGAGCATCATTTGTCTCACACTGCAGGCAGGCAAACACTGTTGCAAATGTTTGGTGTCAGCATACAGCACGCTACTAATTTAAAATGCTGTAAAACACTGTGTTATGATATTGTCTTATATCTTACCTGCTTCAAAATTTAATTTTAGGGATTTATCTCTTCTGTGGAAGACAGATTCCTGGGAAGGTAGTAATCCTCTGTGAAAACTCATGTTATTTTAAGATATCTATTATTCTGTAGTAGGCCAATACCAAGAATGTTAATGTAAAGAAAAATAAATGGAAAAGACTTTATGCTTCACGCATCAGAGCACTGAGCTGGGAATATAAAAGGACCTGATTCAAAAGACAGACAGTTCTCTCTGTGAAAAAATTAGCCAGAGAAAAGATGGAAAGAGAAGGAGCAAATGAGAAGTGAATTTGTGTGACCTGAACACTATTTAAATATGCTACATGTTTTATCATCTTTCTTCTAGGGTTTTGGTTTTGGTTTGGGTTTGGTTTTTTTTTTTTTTTTTGTAATGCTAGTGCCTAGTCAAGTGCCTTCTTCAGTTAAACAGTGCCGGAAGACATTTGTATTTGCCTCTTCTCAGCTAACATATCTCTTGCAATATGATAGAAAAGAGCCTGAAACTGTCACTTCATCAAATGTCACATGACTCCAGCGGTGCCTCCTTTGATGAGCTAATTGGTGTTCCAAGAGGGCCAGGACTGCCCTGCATTTGAACATACTTTGTATAATAGGCAGGGTACTGCTTTTTCACAAGAGTTCTCATGCAGCAGTGCAAAACCACTGTGGCTGCATAAATAAGGTATTTGACACCTGTATCCTTTTCAGAATAGCCACACAATGCAATGAACCAAGGATGGAGACATCTTCTGAGCCTTTTCCCCTAAAAAAATATTTGAACCAAGCCACAAAAATGCAGTGAACCAAGTATGGAGACATCTTTTAAGCCCTTTTTCCCCCCAAAAATACTCAAACCGAAAATATAAGCAAAGGGACCCTCTGTCACCCAGTGATATTTATGTTTCTCATTCATGACAGCGACAAAATATAATGATAAAGAAACAGCACAGTATTTGCCAAAGTATAACTACTGCTTACATTACTACAGCATCTAGGAGCCCCTGTCATCAATCAGAAGCCACTGTACTAAGCCTTATATGAAGGCAGAGGGAAAAAAAAAAAAAAAAAAAAAAAAAAAGATACCCCCTGCCTCCAGAAACAAAAGTCATGAGAAGTATGTACAACATACCACCACGAAATCTCAAGTCAGTCAGTCTTGGCAAGACAGTAAGATCACCCCTGTCAGTTTTTCTGTTCCCATCAAGACAAAGGACACTGCTGAATAGTCAAAGGAAAATAGGAGGTAACTGGAGCAGGCTGTGGGGAAATTTTTTCAGTACAGAGCTTTCTATCTACTACAGCTAAGTCTGCCAAAGCGTACTGCTTGTGGCAGACATAAGCTTCCCACTAAGAGCTAATTTGCATGATCCGACTGAATGCAGGTTTTGCAGAATAACATCTGTAATTTATTCCTACAGCGTTTAATAGAAATTTTCACTTAGTTTCTAATTTTCTTTCTGTCTTCAGAGCATTACTTCAGTACTTGCATGAATTCAGTAAGTCCATGAATTTTACTGGGAATTTCCAGTGTTTTGTGGCCATTGTGTCCTTTAGGAAACTACATGTGAAAGTTCAGACCTTCCTGAAGTTTTCTTGAATGCCTGCTGCATGTAATTTTGGAATTCTATACAGCAACTATAGCTTTTCCATATGGTAAAAATCAACGTTTAACTAGGAATGAACAGAAAAATAAGCAGAAAGAGGAGTAATCAATCTAATTTCTCTCCATGAAGAGTTTTGAGTCATATATTGAATTTATCCTAAGCACATACCTGAATCTCATCTCCAATAGTACTGAACGACAGAAACTCGAAAGCTTCTACTTATTCCCTTCACTGGCCTGAATTCAAATCCTTTACTTTGTAGAATTTATGTCAATTCTAAAAAAAAAATATATCCAAACAACAAATGTTACAACACGGTTTCTAGGCTGAAACTCATTTGGTTTTTAAAATTAGACCTCCATTTAACAGAACTACTACACAAATATAAGCCTTATGTGCATTATGTTTGTTTCTTGATTTCTCCCTCCCTCCCTGCTATGGGAATGTGTTCAATCTCATGTTTTACACTCACAATACATTTGTTTAGTCTGCCATTTTTTTTGTCTTTTTCCCCAACTTTTAATCAGTGTTCATACCAAACAGTTCAAATAAACCCTCACACTACATTTAAGTTTTGTTTGCTCCTGAGTTACACATACTAGATAGTTTATCTACTAAACAGATAAATATCCTTCTGTTATTGGATCCAGATAATGTGTGCAATATGAGATATGAAGATTTTGTGCGTGAAAAATACATAGTATTATGGTCATTTAGCAAACCTGAGCCACTCTGCCCTCACTTCATAGAGAAACTTGAGGAGGAAGGAAAATTGTCTAGGGAGTCTACAGTAGTACATGGGGTTTGCTCATCTGACAGACTTTCAGGACATAGTTTGTCAATGCACAGAAGAATGTGATTGGTAAGCAGCACACTGCTCTATAGAGTCAGAAACTGCTTAGTTCCTGTAAGAACGGTAATTTTACATCTGGTGTCCTGAAATGCCTTCTTAGCCGGAGAGAGGAACTTGGAAGAAAGTGACTCACACTGCCAGCTTTTGATGTGAAAACCCTCCCAGGAAGTGCTTGTGGAAGGAACATTGCTGTCCTCCCTCTGCCCAGATTCCATGAAGTCCTGTCCCTGAATGAAACATTAAAGCAGAATAACACTCCCAACTCTCTCTAATAGCTGTACAAGTTAAAACCGAAACAAACAAAAAAACCCCACCACCTCAAAATCCAACAATACTTCAAACTTCTGGTATGAAAGCACTGCTTTTAAAAACTGTATTACTCTTATAAGTATTGTCACCATCTAGTGACCATTGCTTAAAGATCTTTTTCGCTAGAAGTCATGAATGAAAGAGCTTTGCCATGCAGGATGAAATGAAGACAAAAACCATCACCACCCCATTTAGCAGCATAAAAATGGAGTAGCATTACACATCTAGTAGTTGAGGAAAGGTTGGCAAAAGGAATCACAACAATCACAATAATGCAAAAATGAACTCAAATTACACGGTTAGATCCGATAATAAATTTTTTTCAAAATTTCAGAACTAATACAGAAGATACTTATATAACTCACTCTCAACTTCAAATTACTCATATTCTATAGGTATACATGTGTGTGTGTATTTTTATATATACATATGGATGTATGTACTTACATAGACACATACATACATATACATGAATCCTTAATGTTAAATTAATTTTTAAGAACAGAAATTACCAAAATTTAACAAACCATGACAAAATCAATAGCCATATATTGAAAAGAAGCAGAGGACTAGAACGATAACCAAGTTTAGATGTTTTCTTACAGAATTTGTTCAACCTGTACATGCCTGACATATAACAATGTTTCAATTCAGTTTCAGAAATAATAGATAGGGTTATACATTTAAGAATCAAAAGCTGTGTTTATTACACACGTAATTTTCTTCTCTGTCAATCTTGAAATTTTTGCAAAGACTGTTTACTTGAATCTTTTTAAATTCACCTGCATTGATTGATTGATGCCATAACTTTTAAATAGAAGATCACCAATTGTAACAGTTACAGTTGAATTGTATCAGCTACAGTTCAGTCAGAATACAAAATTACCCTTTACTCCAAAGCAAGTACACGGGGTGCTTTCAGCACCTAAGGGGCAGTTATTGCAAAATCAAAGAGAGAATTAATAGAGGGTCTTTCAATTTAACAGCAGAAATATAATACACAGAGATCCATACATACTTTTTTTCAGGACTTAAAAAGCGTCCTCATACTATAGTATGTTAATAAATACACATTAAGGTGTTATTATTTTTATAATTTCTTAAATTACAACAATAAAACATGGGAGATGTTTACATTCCCAAACATTTCTTTTATAACCTTTAAACAGCATTGCAGACTAAGTTAAAAAATATGCAGCCTTTTTTGATCGGTTTGCAAGTGATTCAAGTAACGTCTACTGAACAGCACCGTTTTTTGTTGAAACAGCTAAAACTTAAGTCTTATCTAGAAAAGGATGGCAGCATAAAACCAAGTATGTAAATACAGTTACACATTTTTAAATTCTTAGTGCATGTCAAAACACAAAAGCTCTTTTCCCGCTCTCCTTTAAACTGGCATGTATGGCTTGCTGTGAGATGTACCTGATCTAGTCTGGAGATTGGTGTGCTACCTATGGTGGAAGCGTACTGTTTTGAAAAGAATTGTTACTAGGAAAGCAGTAGAACATTTCTTTTCCATGGCTACATTCCTGGGGATGCAAGATAGTCAAAACAAACCCAACTGTCATCACTAGCACACCGACAGCAAGAATCAGGCAGGATATGAGGTTATCTGAATGGTTCCATCGCTCTTTGGACAGCCTTAGATAACACGCTGTAGGGATGATAAAAACAAGTGGGGTAGCACTCAGAACTCCCTGTGTGTGGGAAACAACAATAGAAAAAACCCTCATAAGCATGTATATTTAGATGTGAAGAACAAAACCCTAAATTTTTAAATGGTTGTGGTTAGATTGATGCAACAGTAAAGCCAGAGAATAGAGGCCTATTCCAGTGCTGCTATATGGAAAATTTTTTTCAAAGTCACAAATAACTTGCAAAAATATCTGTAAAACTACTTGAAATAATTCAGATTTATTTTGCTGATACAGAATAATATTTTAAATTTCAAGTACTATTACATCTGATTACCGGAAGTTTCACAGCTTCAGAAGTACAGTAACAGCCCAAACACAATAGTTCTGCAACACTGTAACTGACCTAAAATATTTAAAATCATTCCATGTAGGAGTCTAGATCTAATACTGCCTTACGAAAGTGGAAACATTGTATAGCAATTCAAAGAATTCTGATCAATTTCTACATTTACGACCTGATTTAGGTTGAGTTCCCTATAAAAGCAAAGCTCCCTTTGAGAGTAGAACTTCCCTTCCTACTAAAGATTCAGCTCCTCTTTAAACACTCTTATAGACAGGGTCAGATAAAAAGCACCTGCTTAAATGCTTTTTACAGTAAAGCCACTGCAGATTAACATATGAGTTACACACTAAAGGAGAGCATTTTTATGCAGAAATTTTGAATGTTTACTTTGTCACATACTTAAAAAACACTATGTTCCAACTTAATTATGGTGAGGTAAAATCCAGCTTACTGAATCTCTTTGCATTATTGTTTGTACAAACAGCCTGCTAACAGTGATCAGTACAGACATCAAAAATAGGTACATGCATGAAGTATCTTCTTCATAAAAAACAAAACTCTTAAGTATGTGAAGCAACACAAACTAGGATCCCAGTAAAAGAATAGCACAGCAAAATCCATGGACCCTTGATTCCCCTATGACTGAACAGTTTCCCTGGGGAATTACCACAGGGCAAACACAATGGCTTGTGCTTTGTTTAAAAAATGAGAAAGCAATGAAAATGTAAGCGAGTCAATGAAACAGCAGCAAATGCCACCTTGGTAAAGAGCCAAAAGGCAGCTCTTCTGCTGGACAGAAAGCCTGCTGAGACACAGATAATCTTTCTTTCATGTGTAAAGACTCTGCCTATTCATTTTTCTCTACTGATGGATATCGAAACTGAACAATCCTTCTGAGTGCAACAATTACGTACAATAAACACGTACAGCTGTATTGTCAAATTCTCTTTTAAAAAGGAATAAAAACAACCCCACAAGAAAGGAGCTACCCACTGAAATGTCTGGCTAGCAACTTCTATTTGCAACTGAATCAAGCTCGAGCTATCAGCTTGATTATTGAGCAATTGCTTAGGCATCTCTGGGTAAAAATATTGTAAGGATGGAATGTGTGTTTTTGAGTGATTATTTTAAAACAATTCAATTCCAAATAGGAATCACACATAACTTATTAATGCTAGAAAGACTCACTGGCAGTTCTCTAGTGTAAATTTATTCTTAACATATTATAACATATAATAGATGTAAAACACATATATGTATTTAGACATATATGGGCATACATGGTTAATTAGGTCAATTATACCAGTATTCAGACATTTGGCCAGAATAGGCATGTGTGTATGTGTGCACACATTTAAATACTTTTATGGGTATATGTATATACACAGGTGAATTTTCTGCACTTGTAATGTAAAACAGAGGGAAAAAAAGATGGGGAAAAAAAGTTGCCAACAGATGCCAAGAAGGTGGTAAAATTTTTAATCGAAACATGCATCCTGACCAAACTAATAGGGATATTGTTTATTTTCAGCCAGTTATAATTTGAAAAGGATTAACTTAGAAGAAACTATGTAGGTAATTATTTTAAATAGAGGGTAATTGGATAGCTTATCTGAATATTCAGACCTGTTCTATAACATTAGTGCAAGCATGACCTACTAAATCACTGCTATAAAATCACTCATTACTGCTCAGTTAGCAGGTAAGCTGTACTGCAGATCAAAACAGCATCCATGTATCATAGTGTGCATGCAAGTCCCTGTATCACGTAGCATAAGGACCAACTCATTCCATTTTGTTCCATCAGTAAGCATATAATATATGGCTCAAAACTGTCAGTGAATGCATGGACAGGGATATAAGGAGGCAATTCTAAAATATTTCTATAAAGAAGCAAAGACTGCCCTTAAAAAACGTTCTCCACCTTCTAACTTTTATATCCTGGAGTATATTTCTACACGTTCTCTATTTATCAAAAATAGCTGACTTGAAATGGAAGGTAAATTGTTAAGACAATGTTTATAATAAATGTGGATTGGATTATTATTTTTGTTAACATTTCCTCACATTAAATATACTTTCTGTGTGAAAATCCACTGACTTCATCTGGTAAGCCTGCTTTGCTAACTAGCAGCCTAGGACTCAAGTAGACCATGTGGCGATTCCAGCCAACCAAAAAAAGCTACATAAATGTGTTAAAACTGGTCCAAAGCAGCGAGTGCCTTGTGTGGTCTGCCTGGTAAGCTCCATCTCTGCTATGAAGCAATACCAGACACAGAAATATTTACTGGCAAACAAAGCAGTCTCCTGCTAAAAATTATACACTCAGGTTATGAAATTACTTAGTTTTGCTCCCTGTTAAGTCCAAAGCAGGGAAAAATTCCAGTTACTATCTCTGTGGTCTCACTACTACTAGTTTGTTCTTTCTTCCCCCTGCCTATTTTTTGCCCCTTTGGCACAAGGCAGTCATTAGGATCTGCCCCAGTGTTTATTAAAGTGCCACCTTCATCAGAAGCGGGGAGTAGAAAAAGAAATGCCAGATTCAGTCCTACAGTACAGAAAGGATGAGTATTTTAGTGATTTCCACTGCAGTTTTAATACATTTGGTAAGTCATAGCCACTTGCCAAATCTCCAGAACTGTTCTAAAAGCCCTCCCCAACCACAGGGACTTTACCTCCTAAACTTCCTTTCTTTTAGTTATCCGATTTTGAAACAGTGAATAATCCCTTTTTTTCCCCTACTAACATTTCCACTGATTACTCTGTTGAATTATGTAAGATTTTCAATAGAGCTGTGAATTTTTCAGAGTTCTGTTTTACAAAAAAAGTGATTTATTAAATAAAAGAGTATACAGGTTCACTTACATTCAGCTCTAAAACTATTCCAAGGCATTCATATACTAATGATACACCAGTCGCCACAGCAATGATAACTACTGTCACAACAACATGGAAAACTGTTGAGAGGTTCCCATGGAAAAACACATTGGCAATCACCTGAAACAGAACCACAATTTTAAAACTTGATTTTGCTCTGTATGTTAACAAACAGCTTATTCTAAGTCATTCACAAACTAAAAGAATGGATGAGAGTATGCTGAACTTTACCTCTCTTGCTTCAAGAATGCATCTTTACCCACTTCCAAAAATAATTAACAAAAAGCATTACTAAAATTGCAGAACACTTGCAAAACTGACTTAGTTACACCTGCAGAATTTAGGGTATGCTTACTTTCTTCTCATTTGCCCACTACAAAATAAAAGCCAATTACAAGTTATTTACTGAACAGATGGATCTCCTAGATGGAGATACTTTAAAAAGCAAAACTAGTAAGCATGTTAAATATGCTATTTTCAGTTATTCTCAACATAAAAACAACAGTGGCATTTAAGCAAAACTTGGAATTTTAAGCATCCCTGACATTATTAATTATTAACATAATATTGGATAATGTTATGATAAATGTAATACAGTGTATGTTGCCAGAGTCTAAACATTACAAGTATTGCATGTAGCAGGGTAGGATATGCTGATGTTTACTACAGATCAACCATTTACTTCAGCTACAGTATATATTAATAATGTGAGAAAATTATTAATATATATCAACATTGTTAAAGGGAGAATGTAATACTTACCTCTCTAGTCACAAAACATTCAAGGGGGAAGGTGAGAATTACAGTAACTCCATAACAAAACCTTCCAAATGTAGCAAGGTTGTCATCTCTACAGTAGTTTTCAAATATATCTCCTGAGGCACAGCAAAATATCAATTAGTTTGAACTTCATGTCATTTGACTGTTTACAAACTGAAGGATAATTTACTGGAGTAATCGAGAGTTTCTGATCCCTCTCCTGACAAATATCAAGAAACTGTAGTTACAGTCACAAATTACATCTAGCTTTATCCTGCTACTAGCAGTGTTTTTATTTCAAGTAGTGTTTATCTTTAAAAAAAATATTTTAATATATAGACATTAGTTTGTCATCTGTTACCTTCCCCTTAGCACAGATTTTTATGAGATGCTGGTGTTTGTTGAAATAAATGTGACGGATTCAGAAAGAAAGCCTACATGTAAAAGATCTATTTCCTTTATAAATGTAATTCCTAAGAACAACAACAGTTACACAAGGAAGACCAGGGAATTCCTCTGCAGAACTGCATTTCACTGATAGTATCGAACCATAGCTGGTAAGCTGCAGCGGAGAATTTCAAATATTCTGACCCTGAAAGCCCGTTAAAAGCTTACAGATTGTTACCTAGCAAATCTTCTTACCTCTAACAACAAAAGCATTGGTAGAGAATTCCAATTATCATCTTGCTTAGCCTTTACCACAAAGAATCTGGAATAATGATCTCTGAGGCACAAGAAGACGCTACAAGACATCGATCAGATCTTTTCTACTAATTTACTATACTGTCTTATGATTTACTACTTTCAGGATGACTATGGCACTGAAGAAGCAATTATGGTGTACTTCAGAGAAAGCAAGCAAAAAATTTTGACAGGGAGAAAGAAGGTAAGATAGACCCTGCTTCCAGTAGTCATACGCTGAGGGATAGCTGTAGTCAGACCTTTCTATAGTTGAAATATCTCAGCCAGCTTGCACTTGGTCTACCTACAGTTGCACCTAGGTCAGTGACTTATTCTGCATAAAGAGCACTGGAGGCAGGAAGAGGCCAGATCAAGCAGTAACACCCATCCTACAGTTCCTCTGTTCTCAACCACATCCTGCTGCGCATCAGGAAAGGAAGAAGCTTGGAAGCTGCCTCCTATTGGAACAGAACTATTAAATAACAGAAAATCTGCTTGTTTATGAAATGTGTATTTTTCCTGAAGAAGCTAATGCACTAACCAAATCTATGCTTCGTTCTTTTATGCACCTTTTCCACTTCAACAAAATGATGTTAAATAGTATGATGTAACATTGATTATATATTTTTATACACATATGTATATTCATATACCCACAGAGGTGACAGTAGGATTAGTTACAGCAGAAAAGCTGTTGTAAAGATAGGAAACACCTCTAAGTCAGAGCTAGGATACTGTGTTAGCACAGACAGGAAAAGATAAAAAAGAATGTACAGAAATATATGCCAGGCACCCTGCAGAAAAATCAAGGCAATTTTTGTTCTTACTGCTCTCTCCTAGTGGACCATGTGGCTAAATTATGGATATTTAGTCCTCAGAAGTACTTTAATTATGGAAGTATTCAAAGGGGACTTTCACTGGTGAGGCTTACACTTGGGACTCTGACACCTATTAACATTTTGTTGACATCTTTGTACCCCGTTTTGGTTGTTAGGTAACTATAAAAAATATCTTAACTATTTTTGTCCAAACATAATATGATTTTGGTATTTTTAGAGTCACTAATTAACAACAAAAGTCAGACAGAAAGGTAGAAATGTAAGGATTACAGCAAGCACCAAAATTGAGGGGTCAAGCAGTTTACCTTCTGTGTATCCTGTAAAAGTCATATATCCACATGCAGCAAACACAACGCTGATAATAACAGCAAGTGAGACAGACACATGTGTGACTTGAGACCAGTTCTTTAATGTGGGTTCTTCCAGAGACCCATATATTAAAAAGCTGTTATGGTTGCAGATGAATGCTGAAACACACATGACAGTTAAAGCAGATGTATGAATTCATGCATATAAGCGTATAAAATACATTTACAGAATACGTATTCCAAGGTAGGAGAGATACAGCACAGTTTGAATCCACTCATTAAGCACAAACTAACTCCGAATGAGTGCAATGATAAATGGCTTCAATTTTTACTTAGTTATTTGATTTGATGAAGGTTTATACTCATCCTAGGATGATTTTGACTACCTTACAATGCCACACCATTTCTCACCTTCCACACCTCTGTCCCACCTGTTTTCTCTTCCTGCTCTTCTATTTCTTAAGAACACAGCAGCAGTTCTGAGATTATTTTTTTATTATTATTTTTTTCCCAAAAAACTCCAGAGCCATTTGCTACTTTCAGACATCCTATGACATCCATTTTAGGCAGCAGCAAGCATTAGGAGGCCTTAGATCGTCACAGCAATAACAAGAATATACCAGATCCTGCAGGCAAGAAC
This sequence comes from Falco naumanni, assembly GCF_017639655.2. Lineage (NCBI taxonomy): Eukaryota > Metazoa > Chordata > Aves > Falconiformes > Falconidae > Falco > Falco naumanni. The sequence goes on from NC_054061.1 coordinate 42,419,671, forward strand.
ATATTTTAGAATGAGTGTGCCCAGGTGACCAAGAAGGCCAAGAGCATCCTGGCTTGTACCCAAAACAGTGCGGCCAGTGGGACAAGGGAAGTGATTGTCCCCCTGTACTCGGCACTGGTGAGGTTGCACCTCAAACACTGTGTTCATTTTTAGGCTTCTCACTGCAAGACAGATATTGAGGTGCTGGAGCGTGTTGAGATAAGGGCAACGAAGCTGGCAAAGGGTCCGAAGAAAAAGCTTCATGAGGAGCGGCTGAGAGTACTGGGGTTGTTCAGCCTGGAGAAAAGAAGGCTCAGGGGGGACCTTATTGCTCTCTGCAACTGCCTGAGAGGAGGCTGTAGGCAGGTGGGGGTCGGCCTCTTCTCCCACGTAACAAGCCACTGGACAAGAGGCAATGGCCTCAAGTTGCACCAGCGGAGGCTTAGATTGGATATAAGGAAACATTTCTTCACTGAAAGGGTTGTCAAGCATTGGAACAGGCTGCCTAGGGAGGTGGTGGAATCACCATCCCTGGAGGTATCTGAAAACATGTAGATGCGGTACTTAGGGACACGGTTCAGTGGAGGACTTGGCAGTCCTGGGTTAATGGTTGGACTTGGTGATCTTACAGGTCTTTTCCAACCTAAATGATTCTATGGTAGTGGAGGCAAGATGAGACTCGAATGGTTCACTGTGAGAAATGGGAAGCAACAGGCACTCTCTAGTGAACATATACATTGCAGTCAAAGATTTTTCTGTTAAAGGTTATCCAAGAGAACGCAGAATGATCACAGCCTCCTCAGTTTATCAATTAGACTAACCCTATTGGTGTAAGTGTTTTAAGACGACCTGGATTCACATGTCACACCGCTGTCTGCTACGGTGGCAACAGCCTCTAGGGCAGGATGGTCAATAAATTAATGTAAATGACTCAAACTCAACTTCATTTTTTTTCTGAAACAGCTTAACATTAATATAAAAAATTACAATTGAAAATATGCAACTTGTAGGTCCAATATATTATATAAAGTAATTTCTTACAGTTGATCCGAGTATTAAAAATACCAAAAAAATTACTTACCGAATGACATCACCCCAACAGCTTGTACTGCATTTGATTTTGCAAATATCCATGCATTTTCTGATTTGGGTCTAAAACAGACATTTGTTTTAATAGATTATCCTCTTTTCAAGTATCAGTTATTAAAAATAACCTAAAATACTATGCCGTAATACAGGACTGCCAGTCAGATCTCCAGAACTCTCTGAAGTAGGCCACAGTGTTCATCAACAATAAGATGAAACTAGGGAGATACCCTTCTCACCCCCCTTGTTTAAGTATTTCTGCAATCAGTTTTTACAGCTAAAAATGTCAGTCTGTTTCAGTTTTGTAAATAAACTCTTCAAGTCATATACCAAGAAACAGCAACAAGGAAGATAAAAGCTGTTACTGATTCTGACTAAGGTTATCTCAACCCAAAATCTCTTCTGAGTAGAGGCAGTTTCTTCCTTTGAGCTTACACATGTGATCCATGCAGTCTAGAGATAATTCGTAGCCTAGGAAAAAAGTAAGTGAGGCAGTTTGCCTTTCTTTACACCTGTCCCACCTACTCCTCATAGTAAAGGGATTCTGTTAGTTCCCAAAGAAGTGATAAAGTGTAAGAGAGTATATGGAGACTTTTATAATCAGGCACAAGTGTAACATCCCCCACATCTGCTCCTCTAAGATATGCACACAATTTTGGACCTCAGGTAATTGTAATTCTTAGAGGAGGCCCACAGAAAACAGTCAGCAAACTTCGTTAAAAACCATTTGATACATAAACTTCCTCCCTGAATAAAGAGCCAAAATAAAGGAAAGGAGAAGGACACAAAACAGCTTTTTCCAGAACTACAAGTTGCTAAAACTATGAAATGAAATTCATAAGCCAGTTCAATGTTTTATTTGCAATATTGAAGCACAGACAAAGAACAGTACAGAGAAACCTATTCACAAAAAGTTGGCTGCTCCTAAGTTTCTGTTTTTATTTAGAGGGAAAGCTGCTGCCACCTGAGGCCTTAGCTGCAATTTTCCTACTGCCCTAGAAAGTAGTGTGGCACGCACGCCAGTTCTGTGAAGTTCTGAATGTCAGCTTTGTCTCTCCCTCTATCTGGTGATAACTAGCCCGTTTTGACAGCTGTAGTGGTATATGCTATGCTAGGTTCCATTACTTCCAAATGTTTAAACTCCTTCCATAGAGGAGGGAAAAAAGAAAAAACCAGAAAGATATTGCTGTTTCCCCTTTCAGAACTCATAGATTACTATTTCTTGAGAGCTCAAATAGTCAATCCTTCCTTTTCCATATTAAAACTCCCAGATTTATAGTATCTAATTCATATTCAGTTCAGACTTGGAGCACCTTTTCAGCTCTTAAACTGTAGTTGCTAAGCTTAACTTTGAAGTACACAGAACCTGAGCATCAAATTTAAGCTCATTTTTTTTTGTCCTTGTCCCTATTTAGTTTGACCTACATTCTTCTTAGCAACTCTTAGGGGAAGATTTTAACTGCTCCTCATAGAAGAATAGCAGCAGCTGTGAATATCCATGAATGACAAAAACAGCCAGCTTACTGCTCCCTGCTCAGTGTACAAAAACAGGCTACGCCTGCATGAACACAAAGTCTTTTTCATGCTGGAGAAGAAGTAGATGAAATGCAATGGAAGTGAACAGAAGAAATACATTTCTGATACAAAATGCACTTATTGACAGCTGTACTATCATATATAGTAGAAGCTGTAACACAAAGCAAAAGCTGATAGGTAATGGAAGTGTGATTCTTGGAACAAAAATAATAAAAAGATTGAACAAGAAAAAAACATCCTAAGGGAGATCGCGGACAGGAAAAGGTCTCAGCTGAAAGACAACAGCAAGACAGACTGACAATAAAAACTCTCCATAGGAAGGTAATCAAGCCTAGTGATGAAGACAGCCTGGAGGTTAAAAAAGTAAGATTCTACTCAGTCTTCAGAATACTTAAGGGAAAGTATAGCATAATAAACATGCTAGTGAGTTTTAAAAAGTTTTGAAAATATTTGTGTTTATCTACATAAGAACAGGGGGAAATGAAAAGAACAAATGAACCAGGCAAATATTGAGCTTCCCTAACAGAGTAAAAGGCATTTCACATCCAGATCATGAGATGGGCAAATCTGGCAGTCTAAAAAGCATATCTTCTACTTGTAAAATATTTCTTAAGATCTGTACTATCAAAAAATCTCTTCTGTCATTTATGTAGAAATGCTGCCAAATATAATACAGCAGAGTGCATCAGAAGTGAAATATCTTTAAGGAGGGCAAGAGAAATATGCATCCCTGATCTCAACCCAGCTGGCAGGTAGGAAACACTGACTGAAAAAAAGAAGCTTTTTTTCTAGAGAGAAAGCAAAGTCATATGTCTGACAGGGGAGCTAGGTGCAAACTGGCGGTTAACAAAATAATCCAGGAACACATGGCAGATTAATTTGAGTTTAATTCAATTATTTAGGAAATTAATTGTAAAATTTCAATTAAATTCTATTCAAAGGTAAAATAGCTTTTTAGTTTTTGTTTAAACTTTAAAAATCTAAAGATACTGAAAAAGTTTATAGATGCTGAATATAACATCAATCAACATAACTAAAAGAAAATGAGTAATGCTCTCATCAGCCTTGAATTTTATATTAATCAAAGCCATCTTGGTTGTCAAGGAACACAGACAAGACAGAGCTGTATGTCAGTCCCACTTAGTAACAGCTGTTTTAACTCCTCTTTATTCCTTAATGAACCACTTAGCAGTTCCTTAAATATATGGTAGCTTAGTTTTATTTTTTAATTTCATCACACATTATGTTTATCTCTGCTTACGACTGGATTATTTATATGAAGGAAAGAATCAACTTTCTACTTTAAAGTTATTTTCCTGAACCCTTGGTTTTTCATCCCTGTGATCAGCTGCCAGTCGAATAATTCTCACATCCTATTTATGTGTAGCAGATGCTCTTGAAGTTTTTCCTAGAGATTTATGTATTATGCAGACACTGGCATCGTGACATTCTTTCCAAAAGAACACCAAATTAAAACGATCCAATTTTATAAGCTACGTAAAATATTGCTTTTTACAGAAGTGAATGTTAGTTTAATCTTTGAAGCACAAAGTTATTTTATGCGATATTAACATACTGCACATTCAAAGTTTGAGATAATTCTAACTCATTGGTTTTGATCACAGTAGAAAAATACACAGCAATAAGCAGGTGGAAATAAAGTAAAGAATGGATCATCAAAATGTACTTTTATCCAACATCTTAAAACTCTGGGTCCAGAATACTAGATTTTATCTGCAGGTTCATTATGTCCTTCAGGCAACAATAATCATACGGATGATATTAATTGAAAGCAAAATTGGAGGGGGAAAAAAAAAAAAGTACTTCAGTTTCATATTTGTCATAACAGGCAATAATTTAAATCAAGTAATCACTCATCATAAATACATTTTTTTATTCTTGAGCACTAATAAGAAAATAACATTCCTATAATGTCCCTGGACAACCTGCTCCACTCCCAAAGCAACTAAAAAAAAAAAAAAAAAAACCAAAAATGCAACACTCCAAAGACTTTCAATTGCTGTTTTTTAGCCTACAGTTTCAAGTACATCAAATCATTAAAAATAGTAATAATGTTGTTGTTTCACTGATGGTCTACCACATCACAGAAGGTTTCTAAGAGAGATAACATTCTCTGTTGTCCAAATAATAGATAGAGTTTTCAACTAGAACATGCATTGCATTTAAGTAAAACAACAGTTTTATCATTCCCAGATAACCTTCTTGCACCTCTCAAAGGGAAGCAAACTTCACTTTGAAAAATCTGAAGGTAAGTAAAAGCTGATTACTAGCCAGGGAGTAATTATCAAAGCAAATAGATATCCAAACGGGATTCCAGTGGTACCTGACCTGAGTCCAGCACTTTTGAATGTATTCAGCAGTAACTTGAATGATGGAACAAAAAGTAAGAAGCATCCTCAACAGAAAGTATGAAATGTGCAGTTCATACAATCATGCTAGAGAACAGGGTGAAAATAGAAAAATCATTGGTTGGTAAATGGAGAAATCATCTAATAAAGCAGTATTCAATTCTGTAATGACAAATTCTACAGTTATGCTGGGGGAAAAAGGCTTCACGAGAACAGGGCAGGGGAACAACAAGCAAAAAAAAAAACAACCCAAACACACACCCAACTTCATGAGAACAGAGTAAAAAGAAAGGAAAAATTGCCAGCTCACTGTTATGCAGAGAAGGGCTTGGTGCTTCACTTAGACTGCAAACTCAAGGCATGTCTACAATGTCATGCTACTTTTGAGAGAGGCAAACATCGGCAATCCCCAAAAGATACAGTTGAAAGGGACATATAAGTTACATCAATCTTTCTTCTCTGCTCCTCAATGTGAATACCACAGGCAGCTGGGGCACCACGATCTCACTTTCATTTGCAGAGAACTTAAGGCAGCCACTGGGAACGATCAGTAGTACAAGAAATGACAAAGAAACACTAAAGGAACTGTGTGTGTTTAGTCTATAAAAAGGATCACCAAAGGGGATCAAAGATACAGCTCTTTAATGTTGTTTTTTCAATAATTTGAAAAAGAATGAACAATTTGCTGTCCACATCCACTGTGGTTATGCCAAGAAGCAACCAACACCAAATGCAGTAAGAGACACATATAGGAAGAATTCGTAAGAAAAGGCTTGTTAAGAACTGGAATGGAAAACCATTGAATTGCCAAGAACAAACTAGATAATCAGCTGTCATCAATGACAGGCACACAATCCATTCTGCTGTGCAACAATGGTAGGGATTAAATATTCTCTCTGGCCCATCAAGTCTTTATCTAGGATTGTACAAATTATTTTCCTATATGATAGATCTGAGAACTGAACTTCATAACCATGATTTTTTTAAAATCTCTTTGAAAACCTCCAATTCTACTCTTTTAATAAAGATTCACAATACATTTATTTAGTTGTTTTACTTGATATAATACTGTGATGTGACCCATATGAAAATAATCAGTGTTCTTCATTTTTACTGCAAAAAAAAAAGATGGCAGAGCATTATACCATTAACAAAATATTAGAAGGTTTTTAATACTTGAAAGTATATGTCTATTTCTAACTGTAAAATACAAATAGTAAAAATAGACATTGATAGACTGTTTGTGAGAAAAAAAAATCTGATTAACAACTTGCTAGATGTATTTTTTAAAACAGTAAGTGTGAAGGCAGAAATGGAAGTCTCTAAAGAATTAAAAAGTAAAACCAAGAATCACTCAAACCCCAACATTATGTCTTATAAGAAAAAATAAAGCTACGCATTCCATATTTTTCAGTGCTCCACAGCTGTTGAGAAGAAATGTTACCATAGTAACAAGGTCATCAGTAACCATTATATATAGCTTCTTCATTTTTTGACAGGGAATTTTGTGACTATTCTTTCAAATACCTCTTTAACACAGCATGAAAAACATGCTGCTTCAGAAAGATGGTGGGGGGATGCCCCACACTGTTTCAAGTGCATCATTTTATGGATGATAGGCAATATTATCTGGTACAACTTTAGAAACTACTATTCTACCCATCTTCCTAGCATTAAACATTAATACCCTGCAATTAACCCACATATCTTACCAGTAAGACAAATGAACGATCGTGCGTAACACTGCTAAAACAGTCATGGTAGAAGAATTCACTGCTTACAGAAACATTAGAAATACTACATAAAACTGTCACAATAAATAAAAAAGCACATTCAGAAATAGTTTGTTGTCTTTACTAATATATATATATATAAATATTTAAATTATAAGGACAAATGCAACCTTTCTAGGCCATTAAAGAAAGATAATAGATTCATAGCACTTTCTTGCCATATAATTATAAAAATCTTGCCACAATACATACTCATTTATACTAAATTGTCTAGAACACTCCAATGTCCAACGTTAAATACTGCTTTCAGAGTATGAGTGCTAGAAGTTTTGCATGCTTATATTGTTGCTTTCTCAAATGACAGAATAAAGTTTTTATTATTGTGTTCTTTTTTTAATGCCATTATTTGTATTCATTTTTATTATATTAATATATGAACAAAATGAGAAGTATTACTAAGATACTATCTATTTTAAGATTGTAAATTATAGGCCATCTGACAATAATGGAAAAAAGTAAATATTTCTCAAAAGACAGACAACCTCACATGCCCATTCCAGAGCCAATTAATCTACAGTTTTTCTGAATTTATGTGCAATACAAGAAAAATAAAAAAGATAAAGTGTTTTAGCAGTTCATTTTGTATTACTGTTAATACAGATTTATTTTTTCAATTATCTATCTCTCCCAAAACAGCCATGTTCCAAAACTATGCAGATATATGTAACAGTGAAATAACATTACATACGATCAAAAATTCACTTTGTGGCAATTGCAAGAATACTCACACTTGTGGACTGAATGTTACTGTTCTCACCATCACAATACACAGGATGACAATGGTTAAAATCAAAGAAATAAGAGATATCTGTAAAGGTAAAAACACAGCTTCATTCAGTAAGCTGCTGAAAGGTTGTCCTCTTAGCAGCATAATCTACGTGGGTTTTTTTAAAGAATAATTAACAAACAAGCACAGTTCTAAATATCACATAAAATATTTATAATTAGAAAGCTTGTGTATTTCATCATCTTTTAATTTGTTGCTCTTTTTAAGTAACCAGCCAATTCCAACTATTTCTCTAATTTTAAGTGATATTCCCATCTAAATATTTCTAATTAATAGTGCTCAGCATTTCAAGATCAGGCCTATAGCACCCAGTGCTTTACAATATGTGAGTTCTACTAGCAGTACATGGAAAGAATCCAGTGATTCATAGGAAGGCAAGAGTTTTGCTTAAACTATTCCAAGTTTTCTCGATATTTCTTGGGGCAGAAGTCAGTCTGAACTTCTAAAATACTTAAGATGCTCTAGCCAATTTTATTCAGTTCAAATATATTAAGTTATGACTAGCACTTATTTTCTAACGGCATACACAAAAATAAACAAAAAAATCAAATACTATTGATTTACCTTTCCCAGTTTTGCTATGTCTCGATATAAAGATATAGGCAAGGTAAAGATGATGGTGGTAAGAAGAATTATGAAGTGACGGTCAGTAAGCACATTATCTGGTCCAACTAAAGCACAAAAAAAAATTACTTCTCTAAGAGACTAACATGAGGAACAGATTAGTTACATTTGAAAGGCTAGGAGTAACAATCTCTGATGTTGACCAGGCTTTTATCCCCTTTACTCAAGCCAATTAACACTGAAAAAAAGACTAGGAATTAACTAACCTTGAGGAAGCCATACACAGCATGTGCATAGTCACAAGAATTCTACAGATTCAAACCAAATGCATAACATAGGGGATATATCATACCAAACTTTGAAAGTCTGGCATTTCTACATATAGATTAGTATTAATTTCCTTCATCGTGCCTGGTCCATGTTGGCAGACTGCAAGTAAAATATCCTAGTACTACTTTCTGCCATTTACTCTTGAGGATTTTTTGATACTGTGTGTTGACATCAATTACTGTGCTGTTGAAGATAAGCAAATTCTTAAAGAACGATCCTAAAATAAGTTAATTTTGAGGCTTCTTTTGAGCACCTCCTTTCTTGTTGTCAGCTGGCTTCTACTTGTAAAATACAGATTACCACGTGAAGGCAACAATGTCATAATATTCCCTGCAATCAGTAGCATTTATTTGTACAACCAGTGTTTTTTCCAAGCCAATTACAACTTAAACCAAAACATGTCAGTTCCAGTCAGGCCACCAGGAACCATGGGCTTGAATGAAAGCTTGCTGAATAATTATGGCTGGGAAGTGACTGCCAACTGACATGGCAAGTCTGTGTTCAGTTCCCTCTGTTCTGTGGGAGATGGTAACACTTTCCCCACTTCCTTCCAGGCAGGCATTCTACTGGCCAGGTGAAAAGATGTGCCATGCTGCTGGTTCCTGCTATTACTTAAGTCATACTTCATATAAATTATCAGATATTCACTGTCACTATCAACCTGATCAGGTATGCACAGAACAACAGTGTGACAGTTAAAACTGCATCCACACCTTGTAGGCTTCACCTGCTGAAAATTATAGTCCACCTGTGGAAATCAAACAGTTCATCCACATACGAATTTCCATATCACTGCAGACACTTCTTTTAATTCTATTCCCCAGTGAAGAATCTTTTAACTTAGCTGGCATTGTGCTAAAGTAGATGGCAAAACTACACACAAATTGCTCCACTGATTCTGCTGTGAAAACTTACAGCAAAGAAAGTGTACAAGTGCATGAGTTAAAGAGCTCAAAAAGCCACACCTGCTTTTGTAGTATCTAAGAGAACTGAAAGTTACATATGTAGTTCATGACCAACTATTACAGATATGCCTAAGTAAGCATTAAACTCATTATATTATTTGCAAGTCATCCAGTATTATTCACTAAAGTGCTGTTTCAGTAGTCAAATGATTATTATAGGAAAAAGCTAAAAAAGATGACAAAATATGATGACCTTGAAAATATACCACTGTGGAAGACGCCTTCTGTTTGCTTAGTATTTCATCAAAGCATGTGGTTTATTCACTGACACTGAGTCCAATGATAACCAAGGTCTAGGAGTCATAGTTTTCATTTGAGAAAGACTTATTAAAAAAACACCAAACACCACAACAAAAAAACACCCACTCATACGGATAGGCTTCAAGTCCTTAACTTACTATATTTAAGTGTAATTTAGAAGCAAAGTAACAGGTAAGCCCTAAATACTTAGGCTATACTGCTATCCAATACATTTTCCCCATTCTGAATTTTTTAAATGCATCTTACCTCCAGGAATCCTCTGAAAAACTTTAGTTAAAGTGTCTCCTGTTATTATGTTGTAACTGATCATAGCTAAGAAAATAATTTTTTTTTGTTAGTACAAGTCAAATACGAAATATCAACATTTTATACACATTTTGTAGACTTCAGGATTATATACCACTGTCCCTCTTGTACAAATTCTGGATAGCACCAACAACTTCTGTTTCAGGTTTAAAACAAAACAATAATAAAAAAAAATCTCTAGCACTCCAACCCACCTTTTTTAAAAAAAACACAGGTTCAACCTACACAAGCCTAACAAGGAAGGCTGTTGTGCTGACTTGCCATATAACCTTACTCCCAAAGAGGAAATCTAAGCTTCTAAACACTGTTTGTTTATAACAGCAATTCTTTGCCAGTTTATTTTCAAATTCTTGTTTCTATTTAGTAAAGCTCCAGTGTTAGTCTAATAATCAGTCCTGCAAATAAATGCACAGAACTTCCTAGCTCATGTAAAGTCAGCAAACCTTCAAACCAGAAGAAAGGAATTAAAACCAGAATAAGATATCAGATATGCACTTCCATTCTTTCCTCTCATTAACAAAAACTGTGGCCTTAACATTCATACTTCATTCTTATCTTAATCTACACTACAAGTGTGTATATACGTGTGTGTGTGTATACACATACACAAAATACATTTATATACTCACGGTCTTTACCATTTAGACAACATATATACATAGGTACTGACCTTAAATAATGCATAAATAGTCACTGTTATGAAATCGTAAGTCATAAACACTACGTATAGAAATAAATTCAATTATGTACATAGGCATAACTAGTTCCTTGGTAAGGACTGAGATCTTTACAATTCTTTTCCATATTCTCTATGAAGTAGTAAGTACGCTCTTTTTTGAGTCGATATGTGTAACATTGTTGCCTGCGGTAACAGTAACTTGACTCCCTTAAAAAATCTCAGCTACCTGTAATCAATTCAGGCTGATTATTCCCATAGTAGGAGTTTTGATCTGTGAATGTGGTCACCAAGTCCAGCCTCTTGGCATATCAAGCAACCAGTACCTGCAGCCCCATGTGTGAAAATATCAAGCTTATTTAAGATTTGATTTAATTATGCTACTACTGTAGGAAACAGATTCAGAATATCACTTTTTTTTTAAACTTCCAGTCCAATTGCTGCCTAGATTATACCTGTTCTTTTACTATTTCTTCTTCAAAGAGGTCTTGAGTGCCCAATTTCCTAGTAGCTCATTGGATATGAGGCTGAATTAATGCTTCTGAAAAGCAATGACAGCACATAATAGTCAATCAACTTCTGATCAGTGGCTTCTCCAATCACAGCAATACTATATCTTTGGAAAAATATTAATTCAATATACTCCTAAAGTCACATTTTCCTTTTGTTTCAGGCACATTAACTTTGTGCTCTGCTACTCATTCTACAAAAGAATCTGCCCTTTGCTATTTCTCATGGCTGCTTTTGTCATTAATTTTCAAGTGTGTGATCATGAATCTCTTTGCTATCATATTTCAGTTCATTTCTATTATGCTGGTACTCCATCTCATTGAATTCTTCCTCAGTCATTATTCAGAACCTACCAAGTAATTTTTAGTTGTTTTTTCTTTTTTTTTTTTGAAAGCAGAAAAGGGCATATACAGTATATTCTTTACAGAGTTCTTAATATTTAACCAGTGAATGAATAAGATAATGTGAAAAAGCTTGTTATTTATAAAACTTAATCATCTGTATTTTATGTGATCTTACCAATAAATGGATATAAAAATTGAAGAGTTGAAAGAACTAGATAACCTACAAGACCATATGTTTTTCTGACCAGCTCTTGATAGGTGTTGGTACTGGAGAGGTTTCCTCCTTTGATCAGTAATATAATGGAATAATCTGTTAAAATATAAAATTACTGTTAAAGACAGCATGAACTGACTTGTAGTTGGTTCATAGTTGGTTAAAAAAAAAAAAAATCTTTAAAAAGGAAAAGAGTGGCATTGGGAAGAACAAGGATGAAAAAAAAAATTCTCAGAAGGGATCCCAGTCCACCAAACCCAGGAGTTATAGGTTCATACTGGAAGGAAATTGCAGCTTTCCCAATTAAGGACAGCAGAATCAGACTGATTTTAATTGGTTTCCAGTATGGCCAAAGGGAATAGGAACTGTAACAAGCACCAAAAAAGGAAAATTAAATTAATAACACAGAGCTCCTGAATGATTGGAGCATTTTATCGTATCCTGAAGGGGGGTAAACTGCAAGAGACTACCTATGTCATGGTACTAGAACTCTCAATCACTTTTCTCAGCTATATATCTAAGTTTGTGAAAGGTAAAGCCTGGTTAATATTTTATGTCTTTTCCACTGTTAACAATAAAAATATTATAAATATTTTAATGGAATACTTTTAAAATAAAACATGTAAAAAGTGATTTAATTGGAAAACTATGAAGCAATGTGCCTTGAGACAGAGCTGATATCACAGGCAGAATTAGTCCCAGATTGGGCTTCAAATTTTATGGAGAACAATTCTGAGATATTGGTGTTACATCAGGCTATGCTTTAGTATTCATTTAAGCACCATTGGATTTTCCAGTCCAGATTAGTTACAGCACAGAATTTATTACCTTAGTGCAGATGTCTTGCCAGAGAGTAGCTAGACCTCATCTATTCCTCATCTGGCTTTCACTTAGCTTGTAATCTATGCTGCGATAGGAACAGTTCTTTTCTGTGAACATTATCCGTGTTCTTCTGGGAATGACTATAATTATGAAATTTCCACAGTCTTTCCAAAGGAGATTTCTACCATTTGTTATATCAAAGCCAATCCAGAGGTTCCCATGAGCATATGCAGTTTTTACACTATCTAAACTTGCTTACGCTATAATTGGGAGCAGACAAAACCAGAAATACATAATTGTTCATTATCAATTATGCTGCATACCAAGCTGATCTTGAGCAAGAAATATTAGGTCTTTGTAGCAGGGGATCTTAGACCCAAAAAACTTGAAAAATATTTATTGTTAAATGACCTAAAATTGTATTTGTCTGTCAATCTAGGACTATATACAGTAAAAGTTAAAAACATCCCCCAAAAGGAAAAGCAGTAAGAATTCGCCAAGTATTCAGTAAAAACTACACAAAATAACTACTAATGTTTCATACTTAGCCTGCACTTTAAAGGCTACAAGTCAAAAAGTTGTAACTATAGTTATAACTTGCTTGTGCAAGATATATTGAGCCACATCTTTAACATAATAAAACGCTGAGTTAAATTCACAGGTTGTAACCCTATGGCTATGAAGTCTTCAAAACATTTAGAAATGCAAAGGACAAATCAGATTTCCTACAGAAAAGTAACCGAAATTTCTGAGCTATGTTTAAGATACAATTTCATTAATGTATTCTGCCATCAGCCATAGAGAAAATTTTCCATTCATAAGGAACATATTAAGTCATATGACTCTCCAGTCAAACTTCAATGACTTAGACAAAGCCTTAAACGATATTTTAAGCAATGAAAAGCATCCACTGCTGCTCTGCATACAAGTAACAGAATATGTACCATTCATATTGACTTGGTTTGTTATTTTAAGACTTGAATCCACAGAGTCTTTACTAAAATTCTCCTTTGATGCCAATGGATTCACTTACATTTATTTACCATGTGATTTCAAAACTTTTCCCTTTTTGAAGGTAAAACCATTCATTTTTTTTAAATTAATTATAATTAAGTAAAATATTCAAAGTCATAGTACAACCAAAGGTTTTAATTCTGTGGTATATTAAAAAAAAAAAAGTGGTATACAACCCACCATAGGATCAGCCTCTTAATTAGGATAAAAACAGTGGACTAAAACAGATGATTGAGGCACAAATGAGAGCTGTTTTTCCAAATGTCACCTTGACCTAGTCTAAGTAACTAGGCTTTATGAGAATAAAATGCACACAAAAAGCAGCTTTGTATGTTGTACAGTGTAATTATCTACTGCTATTAATCTACTCAAGGGATTAGTGAGGTAAGGAAAAAAGTTGTCATTTTTATTGTCATAGATATACTTGTTTAAGGTATTGTTAAGCTCAAGATCAGCTGAACATTGCAAGACTAGCTTTCACTTTACAACAGAAACTGCTTTTAGAGTACCTGTGATATAGGCAACCCCAAATAAAAGCAGTACTCCTAGCGGAAAACCAGCTTCCTTCATTGAATATGGCAGTCCTGTAAGTAAGAAAAGAAGAGATTATAGAAGAATCTTTGCAAATACTTATTTGTGACAACCAAAATAAAGAATTCAGATTAAAAAAAAATATCAAATCTTCCAAATTGGACCAGCGTGCTTAATAACCTCAGAAAGATCACTTTCAGTGAAGAAACTGTTGCCCAGGTGTGAAGTTCAGCCCATCTGTCCAATCAGTTCTCTGCGGTCATTATGGCAAAGAGGATGTAGGGTATTTGTCATTGGGAGACATAATCTCAGCTGACACCCGTGCATTTTTGCATAGTAAGCAAATAGAGAAAAATCTTTAGAAACAGCAGCAGAAAGTAAGGCAACAGTGTTATTCTCCACACTGGATAGTCATACATGTATAAACAAGGCTGCACACAAGATAGTGAAGAAAGTTATGTTTACCTATAATCCCTGATCCTATGATAGAGTTGATAATGTTGAATCCAGCTGATGCCAGATCACTGTTTCCTCCTTTATTCCTGGGTTTCCTAAGGAGGGCTGTTTGGTCATCTGTATCTACCTATTTCAGAAAGACAATGATAACATTATACATGAGAAAATAGGTGAGGACAAGTATTTTACACGTAGCCTATTCAAGATCAAAAAAAAAAAATGTCGTAGACTGAGATTTGTAGTTATTTTGATAACTAAATCCCATTTTTTTCCCAGTAAGAAATGAAAGGGATGTTAGGCATCTAATTCCTGTATGTCTGACCCATAATCTGTAATGAATTCTTCTCTGAAAAAAATAAGTGGAAGGGCAGAAATGTATACAAACTCAGAGGCAGGCTGTTAAACAAAGAACTTTTTAGTTATGTTCCAAAGGTAGACATGTGATTCAAGTATTTTTGAAAATATTTTAGCTAATATGACTGATAAGTAAACACAGACCTCTGAATCAGGGGAATGAAATAAATTGCAAGAGTTACTACTAAAGCATGCCAACATCTGATGATGCTCTAATTTAAGGTTTTATTCAGCATTTTAAATATTTCTGTCACCCAATGGTTTAGCTCATTATGAATAGTTAATAACACTATGAAATTGGTTAATCCGAGAAATTTTCTGTGGGAAGGTCTGGTACAAACCAAAACTCAAAGCACAATTTGTAGCCAGTAGCTTCAAAAATTAAAGTTTTATCTGCAAAAAGCATTTCTTCATAAGCATGCCATGGCCCTCTCCTCAGATCACCACTCTGCTGTCAGAGAACATTTTAGAATCATTCATTAGCAGTCCAGTATTTTAAATCAAGTCATATAATTCAAAAGAGGAACATGCATTTAATGAAGAAAATGCTTGCCTGTGTTCGACCAAAGCAAAACATTGTGTACTTACCATGAAAATAAAGCAACTATTTCATAGATGCAGGAGCCTACTTAAAATATATAGCAGGTATTAGAAACTCGGATGCTTGTCACTACTAATCCTAGAAAAAAAATTAAATGACTGATAAATCTAAGTAATCTGTAGATAGTGGTATAAACTGACAAGCGTAAGTGCTTTAAAGAGGGCTACATATTTAAGGAGAACCTTTAATCCTTAAGCAGTATTAACATTATAAGCCTAATAGTGGGTCAGATCAAAGGCCAGTATAGCCTGGTATGCCATTTTTGAGTGGCCATGGAAAGCACCTAGGGAAGAGTTTAAGAACATGAAAAATAGTTAGCAAATAATTTTCCTGTCCCAGCTTTCAGCAGTTTGCATACCCCAGAATTCCCAAAGCAGTTATGTTCTTGGTGCATCACATCCCTTAATAGATTGCTCCTTAAATTTGCCCCTTTTTTGAAATCATGTATGTTTTTTAAGCTTCTACACTATCATATGGTAAAGAATGCCACATCTTAATTATACATTATATGTAGAGACAAGTACTCTTCTTTGTTCTGAATCTACCGTTAAATATTTCCACCTGGTGTCCCAAATTTTTTTATCATCACAGACAAACCAACCACCATTTCCTACTTACCTTCTCCATATCACATGCAATTTCGTACATAACATTCTCCCTCAGCTGTTTCTTATCTAGACTTGCAGGTGCCATGTTTTATTTCACTACTGATTTGAGCATCACAGTCATTCTCTCCTGAAATTTTAATCCTCTCTGCTACTTGCAGCACAGTACACGTGAAATTGCACTGAGCTAGAACAGCCCAATTCCCTCTTTCCAGTTGTTACAAGAAAATGAACACAATGTGCATTTTACAGCCTGAAGACTCTGTTATGAACCCTGGTCCTTTTCCCATTTGGAAGAGACATTTGAATTGGCAAAAAGAATGAGAAAGGGCAACAGAATTCATGACACAGGTGAAACGGCTCCTGTGCGAAGACTGGCCCGAAGCCGGAGGTAACACCTGCTGGGAGGCCTGCCAGGGACAGCGTGCCAGGTGGCGGCGATGGTGAACAGGACGGGTTTGTGCCTGGCCAGGTGCTCTCCCAGCGATGGGATGCAGCCCGTGAGATGGCCTGGGTGGCCACCATCGCACTGACAGCGGCAGGCTCACCAGGAGACAGGGTGCTCAAGTTCTGGTCTTCAAGCAACACTGAATTTTAGCTGTGCCAAGCAGCCACAGCTCCCCTACCGCCCGAGAACAGGGCCCCTCAGGTTGCGTTTTTCTTCCCTGCGTGGTACCTGCGAGTCTTTCTTTCTCACATGAATTGGGGGCGAAACTGAACGGAGATGAAAGCGCTATGGCTGCTGCCAGCGCAGCCGGGCCGAGCGCTTCCCGCGGCTGGTGGCTACAAAGCCCGACAAAACCTGCCACGGCGCCCCCGGGCGCTGCCCAACGTCCCGCAGAAAGTAAAGGCGAGTCAGGTGCGTGCTGGCGGGCTCGCTGGGCTGCGGAGAGCCCCTCGCCTCCCCCGTCCCTGCCGCCGCCGATCCCAGCCCCGGTACCTGGTGAGCAGCGGCCGTCCCGCCGCGCTCCATCGTCAGCTGCCGCGGGGGGGGCGCTGCCCTCCGCTCCGCTGCGCTGCCGCGGGCCGCCTCCGCTGCCTGAGCCCCGGGAGATGCCCGGGAGTGAGCGGAGAGGCGCGGCGGGCGGGCGAGGAGCGGTGGCAGCGGGGCCGCGGCGCGGGCTCCTCGCGGGCGCGCTCGGAAAGGTCCCGCCGCGCTCCCGCGGGTTTTGCCCAGGCCTGAGCCCGCAGCCCGGGCCCGCCTGCGCCGCGCCCCGCCCGCCCGCCCGCCCGCGCCGCCGGCGGGGCCCGCAGCCTCGGGGCCCGCAGCCTCGGGGCCAGGCGCCGGGAGGCGCGCAGGGGCCGCGGGCGCGCGGGGCGGTGCCTCCGCGCCGTGAAGCGGCCGCCCCTCGCCTGGGACCTTTCCGAGAGTGAGCGCTGCGGCTTCGTGTTTCTGAGACCCCGACCTCACAAAATCGTGTTTATCCCAATGCACGAGGAGAGCTTTCCCTGCAGGGTGTGTAGCGAAAACTGGCGCCGGTGTCAGAGTCGCTTATTTGTTGTTTCTGTTCGATACCAATGTTATTTACGCGGCCCCGCTACGGCAGTCACTTTTCCTCAGGGAGGGCAAGCTGCTGTAGAGTGCCAAATCAATCAGCAAAATGGGTGCGAGTCAGATAAAAGAACATACTGGGGCAGCAGTGAAAGTATAGGAAGAGGCCAAACTAATTAAAACCAATGCAAAATTACAGTGCTGAAAGTTTAGAATCTGCAGTTATCTTAAGCTGGGACCAGGCAGTCTCCAGCAGAAACACTCCGTAAACATAGAACAAGCTACAAATAGAAATCTACATCTTAAAAACATGTGGGAAGTGGTAAGCAACAATAAAACAGACATAATAATTAATTTTGTGAAGTATTACCAGACATAAAATTTAAGGCCTACAAGAGTCAAAAATAACTTTGGGAACTTACTTCAGTTGCTGGAGGGCCCTATCAATAGAATGTGGACCCAAAATTTTCAACAAGATTAGTCTTTATGGGTAAAAAAAAATAAAAATCTGAGATGCAACTAAATAGCAGAAGAAAATAGGGCATGCTAATTTCCTTTCTAGAATCTTAAGAACTCTTACATTTGATAATACTTTGCTGGGATAAACTGCAGTGGTTAAAGGAGTGCATATGCCATGCATCAGTAATTTTGGCCTTAAAGATCTATGATGCATATGATCTAATATGGAGAACAAAGTACACATGAAGAGCATACATGACATTTTTGTTCAACAGCTTAAGCACATTAGCTCCAGCTCCTTCAAAAAAAAATCTCTAATCAGCTCCATGACAAGCTACAAGCTGACATGTATTCTTGTGTGACCAGTCAGGTGACATGAGTCAGCACAGAAAATTTTAGAGGCCTAAGGTGCAGAGAAAGTTCTTGTGATTTAGCAGCAACATTTTTTTTCTTGGACTGTACAAAGAATTTTGTGTAAAAGCAGGGAATTAAGCTGTTTTAAAGCAAAGTGTGATAAAGTGTATAGTAGGTTTTTGTGACAGTACTCTACCACTCTACATGTTTAAGACTGTAGTAACTTCCTCACAAAATCTTTTCATCTAACACCCACATATTCTACAATAGTCTCTCTGAGTTGTGTGATTTTGTTTTAATTCCAGTTTGGGGTGTGCATTTGTTACCTTAGAAAATAATTTCTGGTTTGTGCAAATGCTTTCTCCCGAATGGCCTTGTTATTAACCAGATATATTCTTCAGGCATGTATTTGATGCAAATTAAGTCAAGATCCCACTGTGCAACTCTTAATATGCGAGGGGGCCATTACCTGAAAGTGGCACCCATTTATTTAAGAATCCTAGAATTTTACTTGTATTGGTCATACTGGCACAATGCCGAGCAGTGTTTGTAAACTTAAAAGCTTTAATTCAGTATAGCAGTAGTGAATTAGGGAAAGGAATTGGCACTTCTGAAAAGATTCTGTAGAGTAACTTTTTCCTGTACTATGAGGGTAGGCTTTGATGACTTGGATTGCTCTATGCTCCTTGCTGTTCTTTGGGATGTGGTTATTGTATGAAAGGCTTAATACTGGTTTTGATCTTAGCAGAGACTAGTAGTACATTGTGAATAAAAATTATGAGGTGCACGGAAAATCCATTATCCAGAGTTTGTATTATGTTCTCTCTGAGTTTGCTGCAGGACACTTTGTACAATTGTTTACTTCTGTGGTTGTGGTGGAGGGCCAAGCTCTGAAGGATGCCAACAACACTAAACCACAGGGGCAGGGCAATTATAAAAAAAACACTGAAGGCATCTTCCAAAAAGAAGGACACAAAGGAAGTTGTGACCAAAAAAGGAAACAGAAAGGATCATAAATCTCTGTGAAATGTAGAAACACATTAAGGCAGGTTAAAATGAGTTAGAGCAACACCCAGTGGAAAGGAATCAATACTGGTAACTTTAGTATTTATGAGCAGAAATCCTGCAAGGGAATCCTAAGGATCCACAAAGAACTAAGGTTGGGCAGGAAGAGCAATCATGATAAAACCAGAACAGAGAAAGTAAGGAGAGGTTTTTGTTCACTGAAGAGGTTCTTGGGAAGATTTTCACAGCAGAAATTTTCCCATCTGGAAGACCAGAGAGAGAATACGCCTCAAACCGAATGACCAGTTGAATGAACAGGAAAGATAAGCAATAATGAGTTGCAACAATCAGATGTATTCACCTTGGGATCACAAGTTAATTTGTAGCTGGGGAAAGGGGAGTGCTAAGTTTTTGCTTAACTTGTGGTATTGGAAAGTGGCAGATGTGACGTAAGTATGACTGCCAAAAAAGGCTCCAGTAATGAACCAAGGAACTGCATAGCAATATGCCCAACATCTCCACTGGGCAAGGTAGTAGAAAGTATAATAAATAATAGGATGAAGATGGCATTGAGCTGTGTTGACAGAGCTTTGTCGAGAAGCCTGCACTGCTACAGCTTTTACTTCACTAGTGTTACTGCTTGAGACCTAAATTTCCAAATGCCAATAAACCACTGCAATCTTTCACAAGCATTAAATCTATTAAAGCAAACAAGACATTAAAAAAACAGAGAAAACTCAGTACTATAAGCTCTTTGTGTATTCCAAGGATGTGGTCTAGATCATCTGAAAACATGTAATATGTTAAAAAGATTAGATGCAAAGCAGACGTAGAAAAAGAAATGCCATGTGATACGAATTGACAAACATAAGAGAGATTTCGTTTCCTTTTATCTGTTTTTTTAAATGAATGAATAAAACAGGAAAAAAAGAGCAGTTTTTTGTAGGACATGATTGTTATAATCACATGATACTTTAATATCAGACTTATTAGTCCTTCCTGGAAAGGTCACGTATCACTTTACTTTTTAATAGTGTCTTTGTCCACAAGGCAAACATATTAAAAAGAACTACTGTTTTCAACAATAAATTAATTTAGCTGTAAGATACCTAATAGTCTGCCAGTATGAGTGATTATGGGCCACTTCTAAAAAAGATTTTGCAGAGAAATGAGCCTTTGTGATGTGCCTAAGCAAGATGGAATGAAAACTGCCCAGCTTAATCAGGCACCCCCGCAAAGTTGGTGAGGACTACAGGGGAATGCAACCTCTTAACATTACCACTGTAAGCAGTCTGCTTGTGTTGCTTAGTTGATGAGTTTAATGAACACCAAGCACCTGGTCTTCAGGCGGACTATATAGAGCATTACAGAAAGTACTAAAAATAATTATGGTTTGGGGTGTTTATGCTCTCAAAGTTCTAACCTGGCCTTCCTAAGAACTTGTAGTCTTTGTGAAATTAGTGAACAAATGCTAAACTGAGCTTGAAGTTACCAGTAAAGCTTTGCCTCTTCTATGAGTTGTAGCTACCATAATCTGTTTTGGAGGAACATAGAGTCTTTAAGCTTATAGGTGATGGATTTTGTATAGGCAGTGTTGGTAACCTTTTGTTGATGATTCTTATTGTGGATACTGGGTCTTCAGTCTTTTGTGATAAAGAAGATGTTCTGCTTCCTGATTAACATGGTCTGCACAGTTGTGGTCAAAAAAATACATCTGGAGGGGGAAAAAGAAATCTTGAACTGCAGCTGGATCTGCCTTACTAGTTGGTTGTGAGAAATATACTATTTATTTCATTTAAATGTTGCACAAACCCAGCTAAATAAGAAAACTTGAAGCTTTACATATTAATTTTTCTTATGGCAAGTTTGAAACGTAAACTTGTCATTTCTCACCAACCCATTAATTCATGGGATCTGTATCTGGGAAAATCAAAATCAAAGTTGTTCTGGTTCAAAATAGCCACAATGAAGCCAAGAAGGCAGACACGCTAATGCGGGAGAGCTGTTGTAAGAACTCATGACTGTGCATTGGGACTCTGTAATTTTTCAGCTAAACTGTATGAGCCCCCAAAGAACTAGTTATTTACTTTCCTAGATGTTTCACCTTTCTTGGAACTTTGATTCCACTTCCCCCTCACCCAACCCCACCCCATGTACTTTTGACTTCCAGTAGCTGTACTTTTGGTTATTTACTATAATTGAAAAAATAAATAGAAGAATAAATTGTTGCTTTATATTCAGATGACTCTAAGTGAATAAGGTGTGAGTGCAGCTAACTGTGCTTGTGCTTAACTAAAGGGCTTAGGGTTGAAGTTAATACCACACTTTTTAACTGCTGGACTATCTACATTGGGAGAGAAAAGAGAAGCTGAGAACAAAAGCCAGTTACGTCTACTTGATTGTGTACCTGGGTGTAAGTTTAGTATTTGAGTGAGGAGGAAGTTATAAAAGTTGGGGTTTGCATAAAGTGTTGTGGTAGCAGGTCCAGATATCTCCTTTTGTACTGCTTGAACAGATTTGAAAGGGTAGGAGAAAGCAGAAAACCAAGTGTGGCCCTTCAAAAAACCTGTAGAGGAATTGTAGAGGAATGAAGCTGGGTTAATTAACACTGATAGTATACAGCTGTGGGCTGTCTTCAGGGTGGTGGGTTGGCTCATGTGGATAAGGTGCAGGTGTGGCTGGTGCTGTTAAGTGGTTGAGAGCAAACAAAGAGAGGGTGGCTGAGGAAGAGAGAGGAATAAGTAAGAGAGGAGAGAGTGGGCCCTGGATGAGATGTGGTGAGACAAGGAGAAGTCAGCAGAGGGACTGTATGAAGAGTGTGCTGTTATGAGATAGCAAAAGACCTCGTTGCAGTATGATAGTTTGGAGAGTGCTATGACAGTGAGGCAAAGTGTCAATCACTTTAAAATTATTTCCTCCCCTTTTACTTTGCAATTTCACACTAAAATTACCAGTTTTATCTGGAGCTGGAAGTGGATAGTAAAAGGCACTGGTTTCCACAAACCAGCTGGGTTTGTAGAAAAGGAGTGTTCTTGAGAAGGCTTTTTTTTTTTTTTACAATTTCTTCTGCAATGGTTTTGGGCTTTTAAAAACCAAGGTAAGATTTCTTTTTTTTCAGTGTTTTCAATCAGATCTACCAAAAAAAGTATAATACAAACTATCTCAATATGCCTTAGCTGGTGGGGAAAGCTGACTAGTTGTCAGGAAAAAATATTAAAGCAATTTTAATTAACGAAGATGTATAAGAACTGGTTTAGGCAGCTGCCAGAAGCTGTCACTGTAGTAAAACCAGCTTACTCCTTTATGTCACTCTGTGGCCCTTTAGTGTTGACTAAATACAAACAATGGTATTTGGTTACAGTTTTGGGTTAAATAGGCTGGTTTACCCTGCTTCTCCAGTAAAGACTTTGGCTTTCAGTTTCTACAATCTTTTCCTTATCCTGTTTTTTACAGTTTTATTTTATAACGGGTCTGTTCTTCTTCATACATGTTTATGTGACTGTAAGCCCTTAATGTCAGATCTTTTTTTTTCCTAGATGGCAGAAATGGATGTCCTGGTAATGTTTAAAGGAATCATAATGTACAGTATATATCATAGGTTGCTTGCTGAATGTGCAACAGCAGAGATACTGGTGGTGTCATGAGTGTTCATGTTGAACTGTGGGGGTCTTAAGGTTTTTTATTCAAATTTCCTTTCTGAGTACAAGATTACAGAAAGAAAATACTATAGAATTATTTTAGATGAAAAAATATAGATATAGTAAAGACAAGTAGGAAGCCTGGAGGCAAGAGAGTAAGGTGCAAGTGACTGATAACATGCTAGCCTGAAGGCATTCAGTGTTCAGAGAATGAAAGGTATGTGCACAGAGATGTTTGGTAGGCATATATTTGTGTATAAAGGGTGTTTTTGTCAAGTGTGCCAAGTTTCTTTGCTGCATGCATAGTTTTAATTTATACTGAGTGTAATGGCATTGTGGTTACCAGTCAGTTAGCTTAATTGGTTCAATTTTTTTTCTGAACAGTAGCAGAAGATGGTGATGCTGCAGGTGCTGGTGTTCTGCTGGATATTCATGATTCACTGATGATGTGATGCCATGTGCAATTCTAGAACTTTTACTATAATATTTCTTCAGTGCCTTAACAGATCCTGTACAGAAATAACCAAAGTTGCTTTGACTATTACTTATATGCTTTTTTTTTTCAAAGGGTTAAAACTGGCATTTCTGTATGAATTTCCGTTATTAGCATTTGCTGTTTTGGCCCTGCTTTTCTGTGCTTTAATCCTTGAATGTTTTCAGAATGAATGCTTGTCAGTGGCCCAATTCCCTTGCTTTTTAGGGAATACTTCTTCTGTATTTTTGAAATGGATGACGAACTGAATGTACGCTTGTAGTAGCTTAAAAAATGCTGCCTTTAATATGATAACCTATGGGCTCATTTGGAAAACTAAGTCGATTTACTCGGTATTTTTCTTCTAGTTAATAACACAATATGCCTTGACTATGAAAAGACCCTTTCCCTCATGTTTTGAAATGCATATCCCTTGTGTCCCCATTACACAATATTAATTCTACCTGAAGTTCTTTGCTAATGTTTTTAATTCCTTTGCAGAACCAAGTGGTTCTTACCTGGGCATATACTCATACAGCTCATTTCTAAGCTATATTGAGATGAAGTCGCCCAGCAAGGGTTAGGGACCGCAGCTTTTTGCTGCGTCTTGCAATTAGGCACCACCGCAATCCTCCCCCGTTTCCGCCGCGCGTTCCCATGCAGGACGTAGTTAACACTGTTAAGGCGCAGCGCTCCAGGCCGGCTGTTGGTGAGCGCCGTGCTCCGCCCTGCAGGCGCCAGGGGGCGCTATTCGACCTGTTTGAGCTGCCTGCCGCAGAGCGCCAGCGGCCCTACAGCCGATCGGCTTAACGCAGGCGGCATCTGTGGCAGCCTTCTCACTCGCTTCGGCACCCCTTACACAGGCCCTAGTGGAAAATTTTCTGCAAACACAATGACAATTCAAAACAAATGCTAAAAGCAAGTCCTGAACTCAGAATCCATTGTGGACACTGTGACATGCTCAAAGATGTTTGTCAGGGACAGAAAATAAAAATACTGATATTGTTCCAATTCTTTCTCTCAAAAGTGTTGTGTTATAAAAACATGACGAAAATTAAGTACAGTCTCTGACAATTGTGTCAGAGATTAGTCAAGCTTCTTATGTCTTTTGTTGGCTTATTCCTAACATTTTTGGTAACTTTGTATTCCTTACAACTGTTTGTCCATTTATTGGTCTTGATCAGTTTCAGACTCATGTTTCTCTTTGTTTCTATGCAGAGTGTGGGGAGATAAGATGTTGCAAATCTGATTAAGAAAGCTGATGTCTGAATCGAACACCATAAGTATTTAAGATACAGACAGTGATGTTACACATATACATAAAGATATTTACAGATGTTACAGGCAATAAACAGATCATAGTTTATTTATGATGTACCAAGTGACTGAACATTTTTGCTATGCTTTTGGAAACTGAACTCCCCATAAGTTTTTTCTTGTTTGTTATTTTAAAATAATCTGACTTAAGGATAAAATAGTAATGGTGAAAGCTTGGACAAAGTGAAGTCAACGGTGTAACCCCTAAATGATATATGGTATTGTATGAATATAGCATAAGAGCTAACCAATTACACACACCTGTAGGATGTAATGGATTAATTTGTTATGCTTCTTTTGTGTTTTTCTTCCTTTTATATCTGAAAGACTATGTTTGTATGTATAAAGTCCTGTAGTAGGTTCTACAGTAACACAGGATTGGAGGGTTGATGTATTGATGTATTTTGAGGAGGAGCAGAAGAATAGGTAGTTTTTGTTTTCCCAAAATGTCTAGCACAGGGAAGGAGGAAAGAGGGAGAAAACTAGAAATGGGCTCTGGGAAGTGATGATTTTAAAATGGTAGGACAAAAATAATAGGAGACAATTGGGCTTGTCAAATGCTGTTTTGCTAATTCCCTGACATTTATCTTTTGATTGTTTTTACAGCCTCTCCAATTGTTCTTTCAGAAGTATTTTCTGATTTGCCACTTATAATGTTTTATCTTAGGTGATTCAGTGCTTCCCAATCACCACTCAACTTGTGATCTTAGCTGATTGCTCATTTTAACCCCAAGTTAATACCTTTCATTGTGAAAGGCAGCCAAGAAGTTTTTGGCAACAGTTCTTAATTTTGTTTTAGAGTGAGGTTGAAGAACTACATGTGAATACGGTTTGCTTATTTTTTCATTATTATAAATAGAGAAGTGAAGAAAGAGGAAGGGCCTCAAGAGGAAAGGAAGAAAAGTCTAGCAGATTTCTAATGTGTTGTCAATACGTCCATTTAAAGTTCATTAAAACAGTCTCTTCTAAAGTACCTACTTGATATGATCCAGGGGATTTGGTAAACATGTAGAGAGCAATGTTTTGTCAAATACATCCCTACTGCTATGTAGAGGCTCCGTATAATCAGAGATTTTCCATTAGCAGTAGAATGTGGATGTGCTTTACAAATATCTCTCCTGTGTCAAAGCACAAGTGACAGATGGTATCAGTGACACCTTAGTTCTGTCTTCTGCTTCAAAATACTTGCTGTCAATTAATTCAGACTAGGAGTGAATTAGATCTGTTTATCTTTTTTTTTTTTTTTTGTCAGTTAATACTTAGTATTTTTGGCATATCCAGCTCGTTAGTTTGTTAACATCTGGCAGTATGAATCCTGACCCATGACTAAAACTTCTGCCCATTAAGGTAGTATGATGAGTAAGATCAAATCAAAAAGATGGATTCAGCATTCCATTTAATTTGCATCATCGAACAGCAGTAAGAATATATAGGAATATTTTCCAAAATACCAAAAGAAATAGGAATCAGAAAAATCGTATTTTCAGAAAGGTATTCCTGATTTCAGCATAGTTTTCTCTTGTGATATTGAACATGCAGTATGCTTTCTCTGTGCATGAGTTCCTTATTGCTAAAATGAGGATAATATTTTCCATTTTTACAAAATATTGTGAAGAAAATTCCATTAATATATTATCTCAGATATTAATATGATGGATACTATAGATTATGCTACAAGAAAGCAACAACCATGAACAAACTATTTGCCTTATTTAAATTTCAAAAAATAAGTGTATTTTCAGTAAGAAGTTAAAGAATTAATTCCCCTGTAGCAGTGAGCTGAATTTATTTCACTTTTGATCCATTTGGAGAGTGACTTGTCTAGGAAGATATCTGAGAGAAGTTAGAAGTTGCTAATGTGGAGCCTGCATGAAGATGCTAAAAAGGAAAGCTATGTAGGAAGAGCCTATAATTTTCATTCCTATCTTTGGACTTGGATTAATGCCCAGAATAGTGACAAATACTACGTCACTGGGGAAAGACTAAGAATCCATTGGCAATAACAACTAACTAAAGGAATGGATAACTGCATACAATTATAACAATAAAGTATTTGCTGATAAAAATTTTTTTTCTATTTTCAGTATGGATAACTGACAAAGACCTTTTTTTTAACACTCAGTATTTTCAATGGGGGAAGAAAATGAAGTGTTGATAACTGTGTGAATATATGCATGGTATATATACACACATCTATATTCAACAGACAAATTCAGATGAAGGTATTATAAAGTATCATCTCCCTCAATGCCGAAAACATACTATGTCTAGGTGAGTTATTGGAGGCACTTGTTTGAAGAGCTTGGCATACAAGGTGCATAATTACCTGAGAACAACTCGTTGATAGAAGTAAGGGTAGAATGTGATAGAATACTTGTATTTGTTTTATTTGTCCCCTCTGTCACTTAATCTTCTTTGTTAAAAAATAAAAAGGAATATGGACACACTCTGGTTTAAGTGTTAAGTACTTCCCTACACATTTTAGACCCATATTGCTACTGCACTCCCTTCAGAAGCCTCACTTTACCCTCTGCTTCTCAGGAAACACTGCCTTACCTGTTTCTCCATTTCTGCCTGCCTTTGGAAGACCTGCAGAAAACCTCCTTGTACTGTCTGAGTTGATAATATCCTGGGAGAAAATGGGTAAAGGACCTTTCTAGCTTTCTTTGGAGTCTGAGGGAATAACAGTGGTCCCTGTTATTCTCGCCTCCCTTATTAAAAATTCAAATAATTCTTTGTTTGCGGGTAAAATAATCTGTGACTGTAAGATGCAGTGGCTAGGTCTATGTGTGGAACAAGGTGTTGCTGTAGTACTACATGAACAAAAGTTCCTTGTGTGCCGAGATATTACTTGTATTAAGTTTGGGTGTTCGGGCTTGCTTGTAGTGCTTTTGAAGCATGGGCGGTCTAAAAGGAATGCAGAATTGTAAGTCCTTTGCTAATACTGGCCCAAAAACATCCACAAACAAGACATGGGATTCGAACAGTAAACATACTTTCCTTACCAAATGGAGAATTTACTTACAGAGATGTCAGCTTTTAAGTATCCCTGCTGCTGCAGTGTTCCCTGACCTTATGACTTTACTCATTTCTGAACATTGTTACTATCTTAGTAAAGGGATAAGTTATAGATGATAGAGGGTCTGTTCAGTTGGGTCTATGTTGAAATAGCAGCTGACCTCATTGAACCCACTTCATGCTTAGTATAGCAAAAGGTAGTCTTCCAACACCCCTTCCTCTATTATACGAAAGTATGCTAATGCAAACATATATCTAAAGTTAGACACAATATTTTTTTAAAGTCCTTGCATATCCTGCACTCCTTCCTAGTGAGTATAAAATTTGACTGTGCCTATCAACACATTTTTTTCTATAAAGAATTTCACTCTTACCTCATCTATTTGGGGTGCTCCCTACTGTGTATGTGGAGTAAAATTGAGTAAAATATAGTAACTCTTTTGGGTAAAATATAATAAATATGAAGCTTTAAAAAAAAGTAGCATTTATGTTTACAGGAATAACTTTCACTATGCGATCAAATATTTTAGGTAATTTAACATGTCATGCTTTTACATATAGAGAAGGAGTATTATTTAAGGTAAAATCAGAGATACATATACATATGTGGTTTTTTGTACCGGAACCAAGGCTTAACAGGTACTTGGCTTAGTACTGGCTGGCAGAGAGGTTTACTTTTGGGCTGAAAATCTGCAGTAACTCAAACTAGTGACATTGCTGTGGAGGTAAAGACATGTTTTAAATATTAACTGGTATGAAATATCTTGAAGCCTGTTGTTGATACACATTCTTCAACAACAAGAGTGTTTGCAAGCAGAAATGGGAACATGTGAAGATGCAACCAATCAAAATACAGTTCTCCATATTATGTGCAGTTGTTAAGGATGTAAACCTATCAGTGATATTTCAATTTAGGCATTCGGAGAATGAATAATAGCTCGATGACTAACTATTAATGATATGGAGTGAAAAAGAAGCACTGTTGGGTAACTGGAGGTAGAATCATTTTACTATATGCAGCGATGAATATTACCTTGCACAAACAGTACAGCCTTGAAGTAGGGTGGGTGGAGGTGCAGCTGTGTGGGAAGCAGAAGACTGAAAGAATATGATTTATGTGTGAGAAATACAAACCTGTAAATAAATTTTAATGTTAGAAATTTAACACTAGAGATGCTGCATACTGGGCTTTGAGCTTCCAGATGCTCCCTGCTTTCAGTTTTGGTTTAATGACATTGTTATTTCTACAGCAACCATTAGTGACATTGTTGAAAGGACTGCAGCTAGAGTTTCCATTATTAGATACAGTTATGGATTACTGCTATTGTAGTCCTAACTATTGAAGATGACCCTCCATCAATTCCTTTCCTCTTTTCCTCACTATATGTTTTTACTAACATAAATAATAATATGCAAATAAGCATCCAATTTGTATAACTGAAAACTAGCTGAATAACTTTGCCCAGGATTTCCAAATTTTGATTTCCTGGTATAGCAGTAGAGTTACCATATTATTTAAATGCTTTTTAAAGATGATTTTAAGATTACTGGTGCTAGAAATGTAAGAAAGTTAGAAGGGTAAGCACAACTGAAAATAAAATTCAAAATATCTGCAAGATCCAGGTAATGGCCAGCAGGTTGTTGGTACAGTTAACCAGATTTGGTTCAGAAGTGCACTAATGTCACAGTCATTACAAGCAGGATAAGCACAGACTTGCTTAAAGCCAAGAAATATACATTGCTGTGAAGGAGTTGAATATCTTGATTCCTGTTACAGCCAAGAGATGGAATTGCATATTGAGTTACAGCAGGTTATTTCCACTTAAAATCAATTACAGTTTTTTATGGTTGTTATTATAATAATTATTATTCATATAATAGGAATAATTATAATAATTAGTGAACTAGTTTTATTTGCAAAATAAATATTTAATAGTCTTGATCTATAGTGCCAGTTCAGAAAAGAACGCCTGTGGGTGTGTTAAATTCGTTTTTCTTGCTGAATCCTCCTGCAGCAGCAAATTAAGGCCAAGGAGTTCTCTTCCCATGCGTGCAACTGCTATGTCACTCCTTTCCCATTGTGTCTCTCTGTACTGAAGAAGCTGCTCACTGTTGAAATAATCTTGAGCTAGTGCATTACCGCGTTAGGGCACAAGAGGGCAGTGTAGGGGCAGGCTGAAAGGGTATCGCAGCCAAGAACCGCAACATAACTGATCGAGTAAGTCTAATTTTAGGCCCAAGAACATCAACATTCGCAAATAATGAGGAATTGACTTAAAACTATCTCAGTAGGTATTCTACATAAGCAATATTCTTTTCGGTGTTTTTTTTAGTGTCTCTAACTTGTATTTTATGTATATATTCGTATACAATTTTTTTTAGAAAATTACTTCATTCCTTTTTTCTTTTCAAATCGTAAGATATTTCAGTCACAATTTCCATAGATATTTTGCAGCTGTCTGGGTGTTTTAATACATTCCACTGCACTATGTCTTTTTAAATGATGTTTAATAATACAAGCAAAAATTTTAATGAAGGTGAACATAATCTACAAAGCTAATATCTAACATGATACACTTTAAAAACATTTTCTTTTGGGCTTTATTTTGAATAGATGTATCTGAGAATTTTATTTTCTTTAAAATAATAGCAGCTTTTGTATGTATAGCATTTTAAGGTGTTAAGTAATTTAACGAAGTACTGCAACACATCTAGTACATATATAGATATAAATACTGAGTGGGCAGAGAATAATACCCAGCCACATACATGTGCAAAATGCATGCTACAGTATTAGTCAAATCAGTTAACATCTATAAATAGCAAGGAATCAATTTATACAATATCAATCTAGTTATTGTGTAACCTTGGCTCCAGAAGTATAGTTCACACACTACTTTTACCCTGCTGATTGTATACATTGGATTTAGCTGAATGAAATTCTCTATGCTTGGGCTAGATGAAGGGCTTTTTGAGTAGTGCATCCTTGATGGCAGAATTCTGCTTAGTATTGTAGAAGCTGGCCTAGCGTAATCCAGTTTCTGAGTTTGGTCTTTCCTGAGCAGCACTTAAGGCATGGAGGATTTAAAAAAATA
Source organism: Falco naumanni (assembly GCF_017639655.2). Taxonomy (NCBI): domain Eukaryota; kingdom Metazoa; phylum Chordata; class Aves; order Falconiformes; family Falconidae; genus Falco; species Falco naumanni. Next base: position 42,450,624 of record NC_054061.1, read on the forward strand.
ATGTATTTTTACAAGGATATTTCTTGGCTTGTTACTTGATTTCTCCCTCGCATCTGCAACCTGACAGACCAGTGAGTGGTGTTAGTGGTTATTTGTGGTGGTGTTTAGTTGTGGTGTTTTTTGGTTTTTTGGGTTTCTTAATTATTATTGAGCTTACCTTAGCTCTATTTGATCTAAAGACCACTTGATGGAGTTAAAACTCTAGAGACATAGTCCTTGATGGTGTTGGAGCACCTGAACTTATCTTTAGAAAACCCTGATGCCACAAATATGATATCAGTAACTTCAAGTGTTCATTTGGATAATGGTCTTAAAAAACACCACAGGGACTGTGCATGAACTAAATGAACTAAAATGTGGGATTTTGAGTAGTTAGACTCTTTGGTCTTATGGCAAGGGTCCCATAGCCTATGGAGCTGGAATTCAAGCACGTTTCCCACTTGCTTTACTAGCAGTTCTATGTGGAAAAAGTGCTTTGTGACAGAATTTAACAGCAGCTTTGCTTTCAGAAGAAAAAGGTCTTTACAATTTTGGCTTGTTGTGATACTAGTATAAAAAAAAAATCCAGTGTAACTTCCTTATATGATATAAGACAAATAGTGGTAAAAACAATGATAATGTTTTGGCTTTTATATGCTGCCCAACATTTCAGATGTTTGTTTTCAAACACTTCTACTCTGCTTCCAGATCTGTACCTGTTTATGGAGACCTAATTCTGTCAAAAGGGAAGTGATGGTAAAATATGTGTAGTATTGGTAATAGTACAAAGATAATGCAGAATAAAAACATCTTCAGAAATTAGTGGCACAGACTGAGGACACAGTGACTTAAACCTGTCTTTAGATAGTCTCCATTTTAAATCCATGTGCTCTTAGGTTTTTTAGTACTTGGATTTCCTTCCCATTTTGCTTCAGAAAGTTCTTTCGGCTGCAGATGGTCAAATAGAAAAACTGTACTCACAAGTTATTTAATTGGTAGCATGTGTATTAATATTTATGGAATTTGAACCAAGAAAAAAAATAATGAATTTAAAACAAACAAACCAAAGTTCTTATGTTAATTGCTGAAGAATAACGTTAATGCACAAAGTTCTGTTGGAGGCAAGTCAATAATCGGTGTGCACCCCAGGGACTGATACTGGGGCCAGTACTGTTCAACCTCTTTGTTGATAACCTGATGATGGGACAGAGCACACCCTCTGCAAATTTGCAGACAATACAACGATGGTGAGGAGTTACTGCACAATACTGTATGCATTGATTAGTTGTGCTGCCATTCAGATGGGCCCGGACAGGCTGGAAAATTGGACAGAGACAGATATCACGATCAACAAGGGCAGTTCCAAGTCCTGCTAGTACATGCTGGGGCCCAAGTGGCTGAAAAGCAGCTCTGCAGAGTGGGATTTTGGGGTCCTGGTAGACAATAAGTTGAATACTAGCCAACACTGTGCCTTCCTGCACCCTGTGCTGCATTAGGAAGAGCAGTGCCAGCAGGTTGAGGCAGGTGATCCTTTTCCTCAGTGTTCAGCACTGATGAAGTCATGTCTGGAGAGTACCATGTCTGCTTCTGGGCTCCCTGGTCTAAGAAATATGTGGACTTCTTGGAGTGAGTCCATAGAAGGACCACAAAGATCATTAAGTGGTGGGAGCATCCATCATACGAAGAGAGGCTGAGAGAACTGGGACTTTCAGTCTGGAGGAATCTCAGCAGGGATCTTGTTACATGTATAAGTACCTGCTGGGAAAGAATGAAGAAAGAGCTAGGCTTTTGTCAAGTAGTGCCTACTGATAGGACAAGAGGTGATGGGCACAAATTAAAACACTTGAAATTCTCTCGGAACAAAAGAAAAACCTTTCTTACTGTGAGGATGGCCAAATATTGGAACAAGTTCCCTGGAGGGGTGGTGGAGTTTCTCTCTGTGGAGATGTTAGAAAACTGTCTGGACATGGTGCTGTACAACCTGGTCTGGGTGACCCTCCTTGAGCAAGGGTGTTGGACTACATGATCTCAAGAAGTCTCTTTGAACCTAACTGATTCTGTGATTTCTCTTACCTTCAGATAACATGGTGGAAAAGAATTATCACAGTGGCTGCGTATGTACATTAATCTCAGGTGGTCGTGCTTAATGAGACTGAAATGTGGAAAGAAGCTATGGTGGAAACCATCACTGGAGCAGCAATACATCCTGTGCTTGTGTTCTTCCCTATAAACTTACTGAATTGTGCCTAGACCAGTGTAATCTGGTATCATTCCCATCAAGACTTTACTGCTCTGTACAGATCCATGAAAGAAATTTTCCAGTTTCAGATTTCATAAGTCTGGTCTGTCAACAGGTGATAGGAAATGTTCTTCTGGCACAGAACTGTGACAGTAAAAAGAAAGAATGGCCTAATAAAATGTGAACAACAACATTTTCACTTAAATCTCAAGTTGTCTGTGAAATTCAGTGCACTGAGGAAATTCAAAACTGAGAATTGTACTAGTCATAAAAGCTAGGTGGCCACTATAGCATGGTTTTGTTGCTTTCAAGACTGTAGATCTCAGGTTGTGCCTATTTCAGATTTTAAAGACCCATTGTTACAAAGATAAGAAAAACCCTATAGTAAACAATTTCATTTAATGTTTTTGTTCATCAGCACAAATTCAGTGAGATAAGATTTTATGATGTATGAAAAGTTTTATCTAAAACCTGATTTTTGTCATTATTAAAAATGCTTTTACTCTTTGTTAGACTTTTCTGCCTAGCTATGAGCATGTATAAAGTGTCAGTTTTCTGCTGTAGTAGATAGATATTTTCTGCACTTGTAATCTACTGCCAGTAGTGCAGCTACTGGCAGTAGATAATGTTCTAAGCATTTGCATCAGTGAACACATTTTACAGGCACTTTGAGCTATCCTACCATACATTTGAAGGAAACATTCTGTCTCTCTTGACCACAAATTGAATTTACTTGCAGGTCTCCATTTTATAAAATATAAAAAGATGTTCAGTTTCTGCCAAATCCAGTTTTGTGTTTTAAAGTGTGTCTTGTCTTAGGAAGAGAAAGCTGAAAGGCATTTTCAATTAGAAAAATCCCTCTTGCTTTCCTGTTAAAAAATGAGGCGAAATATAGAGATGAATATGGTGGGAGGGAGCTGTAGAATAGTTTTTAAGTAAAAACTAGCATATGCTGCAAAAAAAAAATCAACTTAGTTTATGCAAGCATCTAAAAATAATCATTTATAGTGCAATGAAATGTCCACCTCTGCAGACAGAAAGAGAAGGTCCTACATGTATCAAATTCCCCACATATTGTGGTGTAGCCCAGTCCTGAGTCTACTGGGATCAATGTTATGGATTCTAGTTTCTAAATTTGCTGGCAGTGATTAGCAAGACTTTCAGAAACTCTAAACTTAGTGGACTGCTGATTAATAAATGCATGTTCAGAATTTTGATCAATATGGAATATAACTAGATTCAAATCTTTAAACTATTCTATAAATTTAGTAAGATTTCACTCATTTAGTTTGCCCTTCAATAGTTGTGTCCCGTTTCAGTACAGTTAATTCTGAAGTGTGTAGTGAATGAATCTTGCAATTTCACTAGAATTAGTCTGTGTTCACAAACAGGTAGAATTCAAACCTAGAAGTTGGTGGGAATAGAAAATCGGTTTTGTTTTGCAAGATAACTTTGTCTTCTCCCCCCTTTCTAATTTTTTTTTATTAAATTATTAAAGCTAACGCTCTTCCGCTGTCCCATTAGGTGCTACATCATGAATAATGAAGTTCTGGCAGGTCCAGTACTGAGTGCTATTCACCTTCTCCTGTTAAAACTAACAAGGAGCAAATATACAGAGAAAGGAGGCATTTAAGGATATGCAGAAGCAATGCAGCTTATGGTGTGCTTCAGTACAGTAAGTTAATTTTGATTTATTTTCAGAGGTTCTCTCTAATAAAATAATGTCTCTTTCTTATATAGAAGTTTCTAATTGTCCACAAGCAGTACTTGTTCACGTCTAAGAAACAGGAAAGAAATCTCAGCCTAGAGAGGAGCAAGTGGGCATGTTGGAATTCTGTGAATTCCTGGAGTATGTTGAAATTTAGGTAGAGGGTTTTTTGTCTTTATTGGGGTGCTGCAGAATATTTTGGGTTTTTTTAACTATCCTTGTCAGACAAATCTGTATGCAAAATGGTGCTTTTTGTTGATGATGATTTATTCCTTGGAAAAAACAAACAACCCTGAATGTATTGTTTTGAACATTGATTTGTTTTTCATTGTAAAATGGCCTAGTTACTCTTCAGTAAGTCAGCAGAAAAAGCATGCTTCCTATGGGTACTGATATGTATATAAAATCTTAAATCTGTTTGCTTTTTATTTACATATTCATGTAAATAAAATGGAGGGGAAAGGCACTTACTCTGGAGGAGCTCTAGTATATAAGCAGTCAGAAAATTTTGTGAAGAAACTGTTCCTTTCTTACTATTGAGTCCATTTAAACACGCTGAGTGAATACACCTTGTGAACTTATTTACAGTTGGTAAGCATTCTTCTTTCAGGAAACGGAATTCAGCTATAACAGGCACGAAATATTGGTATCACTGTTCCTCCTTAGCTCAATTGTTTTGTAGATGGTGTCATGTGAAAAAATTTCAAATGGGTTAGTGTTTAATTCAGTAATGTAACTAAATGTTTTCTTGCTATAAAATCCTAAATTTGCTGACTGTCCAAAAAGGGTTATCTGTTTATTAAAGGGGATTAACATTTTTTGATTACAAAATCATGAACATAAAAATGCAGAATAAGAATGTAACAGAATATTTTATTTTTGCAGATGTCCCCACAGCAAACAAGAACTTAAATATTTTCTTTAAAGTACTAAAACTTATTCACACAGAACTATGAAAATATGTCTTACATAGCGGTCAAAGAATATGAAGCTTTTATAAAATATCAGAAGTACTCTAAAGTTGTATTTGATGATAATGTAGACATTGTGTGTTACAAAAAGTGCACTGTTTGTGTTGAAGTTGGGGAGAAGACAATTAGATTTGAAATCTCTGTAGAAATTCTTTACTAAATTTCCATTATTTTAAGGCCACAGCGTATCAATGTAGATTTTGAATAGTGTTTTGGTTTTAGGTTTTTTTCTCATCTTCTAATTAAGTCATTTAACCTAACTGAAAAATAAGGGATCTTCTTTTTCTGCTCTGTGATTTAGAAATATTGGGAGGAAATATTTAACAGAACTATGAACACTCTCTTACTGCTTAATTAACTTTTTTATTTTGTCTTTATCATTCAAAGGTGCAATAATAATAAGAAACATAGATTTTTGAAGTCTTATTGACTCAGAATTTTTTCCCCTGATACTAAGGTATTCTATAATACCAAGTCAGTTATACTTCTCAAATATTTTCCCTGAAATGTGAAATCATGCATGATAGATGGAGAAATCCTTCAGACTTTCTTTGTAGTTCTTTATTTCAAGACAGAGTGTTACTTATTTCAGCTCCTTCATGATGGCCAAGGAGAATATACTTCTAATAAGTTAATAATACTATTTCAGCTCACTTAGGGACTATTACTCATGTCTTGCAAAACTTGAATCTATTTGTAAAATTTTTCCACGTATCCATTTTCCCATACATCATATTTACAACAGTCGAAGTCTAACTCGGCTCAGCTTCAGATAAATCAGTGTGACACATGGATATACCTTCTCAAACATATTATATTGTGTGTTTATCTAAAGTGTTTTTCAAAGGAAACTTATAAAAAGTATTCTTTTTTGCTGAATGAAAAGCAATAAATGATAAGACTGAAAGCCCTGGACAGATAAATGAGTCCTCCTTTCAAGACTTCTCTCTTTCAGAAGCTGTAGAGGTAATTTTTAGCTGTATCTTCCATCTGTTTGTTTAGGTAATACCTTTTCAGAAATGTTCTAAAAATTGTTAAAAATAAATGTATGCTCAAGTTTTTTACAGCACTGATGCTGGTGTTATAACATGCACTCTGTTTTATTGTTACTTTTTAATCCCTCTACCAGTGTGCTTTGTCTAACACTAATTTCTATGTTTATAAATCTGAGGCATCCTTCTTATTTTGAGTAATTTCTGTCCTACAGACTTCAAAAATAAATGCTTAATCACTTCCCCTTTTAAATGTCTCCCATCTATTTAGTGATTTCTGCATTATTGTCCAGGTAATTGGGGAAAGAGTCACATTTTCAGCGTCACTGTTATTATCACTGAAAACAGGCGGATAAGAATCACTTCCATTCTCTGTTATGATCTGAAGAGATTTTTTTTTCTTGTCTTAGAAATTTCAGAAGCTAGTAGGTGATCTAAATCATTAATAGTGAATAGGAGGAAGGGTATTTAAAATGGGTCATACTTGAATTGTTTGTTTTGCAACTTCAGGCTCTTGAATTAGAGGAGAGAAAAGCCTGTTTAAAGTGTCATTTAAAGGCATGAGAAATGGTTCATCAATGCTGATACAATAAAGAATTGTATCATCTAATTTGTTATTTATATGCTAAAAATAAAATATTTGGAGATTTGCACTCCAGTGAAAAGATATTTTGTCTCTGCTTTTTAGGGTTTTTTCTTCTTTATCAGGTTGATTACAGGTACCAGTCAAATCCAAAATACAGGCAGTAGAATTAGTTCCTATGTACTTTGAAATTATTCAGCAAAAATGTTATAGTAGTAAGCACACTGGAGGCTGGGGAATATGTCTAAATACTTATTCAGCCTTAGAGGTACTGAGTGTTTATTTCTACATGTAAATTTTCCAGCTTAGCAATTTTAAAGAAGCACATCACATCAACATTAAAAAAAAAAAAAAGTACAAGCTGTTTGTGAGAGAGAGGCAATGGCAAAAAAGCAGTGGGCAGAGCTCAAAGGTTGAAGTATAGGTGGTGATGACTGAGGGCAAAGAAAGGAGAATCCAGAGTTAAATATCCTGTCAGCTTTTATTTTTATAAAGTGTCCTAATAATTTAGAAATAGTAAAATCATGATGCAAAACTTAGGGGCTTTTTTCTTGAATATTAAAACACAATCACAATGTATTGAGTCTTTAGTAAGCAGTGACTAAAAAAATGGCTTTTCACATTTTGGTGTGCCATGTAATATAGTCTAGTGGCATCAGAAGTTTATGGGGCTGTGTCTTAGAGTGGTTAGTGGTTGCTTTCCTAGCTTCTTAGAACATTAGTGGTCTATTTTTAGTCTTCTAACCCTGTGTCTGAGCCTGTCCTCCCTCTCTCCGTATCCTGTAGGGCTTGTAAGGTTCCGGTCCTAGGAAGAGTTATTTGTTCAATGCTATATAAAAGGGGGTTTTGTGTGTTGTACAGTTGAGCAGCCTCAAGATTAACTTCCTTAAAATTTATGGATCTCTGCCAAGCGTCATTCAAATTTATATGTCCTTTTTTCATAGCTAGATAGAACTTTTGGAACCCGCTTTTACAATCCCAAATTAACTTTAAGTCAGTTGTTTGCTTTAAAAAGGTGCATTTCCTTTTGGAAATTCTGACTTTGAGACTCTCTTGCTTATAGAATTTAACTGCTCATCACTTAAGTTAAAAAAGAGGTTGGATTTAATTTTTTTTTATGGAGCAAGATTTGTTCATAACTTTTTCGGTGCCTTAAGAAACCTTTGGAAAAAGTCTTTTTCTTCCCTTGATAAATAACATCTGTATGTGAAATTCATCACATGACTTGTGATGCCTTTTTACCTCAGGACCTTTTAACTCTTTTGTCAAACTGAGTTTTGCCATGTAGATTTTTAATACACATGCTTCATTTTTATATTCTGAAATTTAAACTACTAGTAAAGTTGACTCCATGTGGTGTCTCCAGACTGCAGCAGAAAGCAAGTGCTCACCTGTTAAGAGTTCCCAGCTCTAATGTAAAGAGAATAGGGAGAAAATAAAAGGATCGTGTCAACAATCTGTCAGCTAACCCAGTAAACAGAGATGGAAATGTCAGCAGCTTATCTGTCAGGAGGGACGAGTCACTTGTCTCCCCATCTGGGGAGAATCTGGATGGAGCAAACTGGTTTACCAGACCATGTGCCCAGAGGTGCAGCCCTAGTAGGGAAGCAATCTGCTGGCCAATAGGTTCCAGGATGCTAACCTGTAATCTTTTCTTGGATGGTACTCTAAGCAAATGAATTACCTAAGAGAATGAGGGAATGGTATAAGGAAGAAGTCCAAACATAAGTTATACTAAGGCAGAATTCTTCAACAACAAGTTACATGAGATTTAAAGAAATATCTTTTAAGATATAAAGCTGTGCTAATGGTGAGAAGTATAATGGAATTGGGAAATTTGAATGCCAATGTATTTTAATTTCAGGTGTGTGATAATAGAGTAAATCTAAGGGGAAGTTTCTATGATTTTTTTAATTTAATTCCTGTTATTTTCTATTTTTTTAAGGGGTTTTGTTACTAGAATTTTATCTAGTATTCTAGTAATAATTCTAATAACTCCTCATGAGAGTAAAAGAAGATACATAAATAATACTTTAAAAAAAGGGGTGATTTTGCGGAGCTGTAGCTCACACTTTGTATATGCAGATATTCTACAAGAATGCCAAGATTTTGTATGAGGCTTTGCATGTATTACTAGATTATGATATTGAAGAGAATAGTGTGCCAACCGTATTATAACACTTAACTTAAAAATGTAAAAGGAATCTCTTCTGTATGTAAGAGTATGTAGAGGATAATGACATTTCTTCATTATTCAGTTGGATAAAATAGTATGTGAAGTACAGTTTTCACTCGTCATTACTTAGTCTAAAATTTTAACTTGACTTTTTTTCTGATAACTCAGTTTATCAAGTTTTTTCTTTTCTTTTTCTCTCAAGTGAGTATTCTAGAATGTCATGAAAGACCACATTCCAGTCTATGATAAAAATGCCTATGTTTACTGTTGGCCAAAACTGGCCACATAGGATCTGCATGGGAATGCTCCCTTGTATTAGTAGCATGTCAATTACTCATTTACATTTACCTTTGGATACCTATAACTTATGTAGACATAATTGATTTCAGACCCTATACAGATTTGGGCTTTTATATTACTGATTTTTTTCTCTCTCAGAATGTCATACAGGCCCATTAAAAGGCTTTTGCAAGGCATTTGAAGTCAACAGTTACTTTGATCAAATAAACCTATATTCAGGAAGAAGTTGTGTTTGGCAAGACTTAGTTCTCCTGAAGCTGTTCTGATACTCATCAGTTATTCTAGCATCTCAGATTCTAAACTGATTGTAGTCTTTATTTTCCAGTCTATGTTTTTACCCAGGATCAGTGTCAATGTAATGGGCATATATTCACACAGCTGTTCTCTTTCATCCTTTGAAAATACTTTATATGAGTAAGAGAAAAAGGTCAAAGAAGGTTGTAATTAAAAATAAAGAAATCTGGACTATTCAAAGAGTGAATTAAAGAGAAACATAAAGTTCAGAAAGTACATAAATATACTATGTGGAAGTATTAACACTGACATTTCTGCACTAATGGAAAACTTGGCCTCTATTCTTCTGTTTCTTTAATGTACCTGAGATTAGATATTTACATAATCAGATAATTTATTTGTATAATTAATAATATTTGAGCTTTTAAACGTAAGGTCACAAAGAGTGACAATGTGTACTTTAAAAGACATGCAATTTCCTGTGACTACTCTATTTCCTATCCTTCATATTTAATTTATCAGTTACTTTTATGAATGCCACAGTCTGTGGAAGCAGAATTCTTAAGTGTTCATGGTATTGTGCACCAGATTTTGTTATCAAAATAGTTTGTATGCCTTACATAAAGTAGTTTCATGGGGAAAGTCTAGAACACTTGTTTATGCAGATATAAAGTGCATTTTTGTGTAAGTGGTGACATTTGGACTCTTAATGCAGAATGAAGTAAAGAAAATAGGTAATGGTCTTGGCCAAAGATCTGAAGTTCTTTGGAGGAGCTTGTAACAGAATATAGTCCTTCTGACTTCAGTTTTTGTGCTTTAACTAAAAAGTTATTTGGAGCAGTGATGGGGTAAAGATGAATTTGCTCATAATAGTTTCCTAGTATAGCATACAGTAAGTTCTGGCACCTTTGTCTTCCAGAACTCTTTTCAGGACACTGAGAGGTATAAATTATTTGGGTTCTTTATCTTCCTTGAAAAATGGGTGCTGTAATGCCCCTTGGTCCAATGACAGTTTTTCCTGTGTTTGCCTGGTTTACAAGCTCTTTGGAACAGAAATTGTTTTGGTTTGTGTATTACTTCATGGCTTGTAGTAAGTAACATGTTCAATAAATAACAGTAAATCCATCCTAAAATGCATAGTTAAATAATAAGATGCAAATGCAATGGAAAAAAATTAAAAATAGGCAAACTTATTCCTGTTTTCTTCTATGTAAATACTGATGTTAAAAAGTCACCTTTCATGAGAAGTGTTTGTGGCAAGTTGAGTACCTGGATTTTTAATGAATTCCATGCAAAAATAGATAGGTCATTTTGTTCATCACCTCAGAACTTACTACTTGGAAAGTGTTCTGTGGAACTTCCTTTAGATGGTTAATGATATGAAAGGAATTACCCAACCAAATCTCCTGAAATGTTTACCTCTACTATTGTATATTTCTGCATGCATTTTAGTATCTGATTTGTTTTGTTCTCAAAGAATATGACTGTTAATAATCCTTTTTTATTTTGAATTCTGATGTGACTTTGTATTGAATATTAGTTAATGCATAACTCTTTTTTTTTTTTTTTCTCCAGAATTTCAAGGAAAATAAGTTTGTCTTTCACACTAGTTTAAATTTTAATTGTCTTTTCAAGTAACAAACAAGCTTCAAGCTAAGACTTGCAGATGCTGAAAACTAGGTCATCTTGTTTATGTACAAACTCTGCTTGCTGTACTGCAGAGTGATGGTCTATAAAAGCAGAAGGATTTTCCTCTAGGATTAGGCAAGTCAGTAAGAATGTTAAAGTATTCTTACTGCATCCTGCCATGAATTAACCATTATTTTTTACTAGTTATTCAGCTATTATAATTCTGGGTTTTACTTACTTGGATTTAATTTAACTGCCATCCTCTGAATGAGTAACTGCTCAGATTTTTCACTGAAAATGTAACCCATGGTATCTAAGTAAGGCTGGCATTTAACCAGGACTGATCTAGTGCTTTCCCTAATTTGGTGTCCTTTCTAGGGTAACCTTCATGGTCACCATGAAGAGAACAGGATTGTGCCAGATTACATAGTCATACCATCTTTTTAACCATGAGTTTCATTTGAAATGTGGTGACACAAAGCTGTTTCCTTCCTTTACCTCATGTTAGTCATACCATGTCCCCAGTAAGCCATTCAGCTTGCTAAAGTGATGCATAAACAGGCTAATAGTTCTTGTCTTCACTGCAAAACCTTATTATCTAACCATTAGTCAGAAGTATGAAGGCAAGTGTTAAAGTGCTGAACTCACAACTGGTTATATAGAGACTACCCTTGAAAACGTCTAGTGTCATGATGGCAGTTTATGCTCAGCTTGTACTGTTTTATAGATTTGAGCTGTCAATATGTTGAGAGTAAAATTTCAGGATCACATGTGGTAACTGGGGTAAACACTCCAAAGGCATGGTGAGATTTTTTTTAAACTGTGCTCCACCTTATCTATGCTGCCTCTTCATAGCCAGTATTATCAGTGAATTGATTCTAGTGAGTTAAAATGCAACCTGGTTTCTTAATGAAGACCTAATTGCAGTTCAGTTCTGTTTTCTTTTTCTGAATCTGTTGCCTCGTTATGACAGTAATAAGAAAGATATTAAGAAAACTTTATCAGATTTCAGTGGTTTTATGACAACTTGGGAAATAGCGCCGGAATAATACTTCATTTATCCCTGCTAGTTTCCAGTCTCTTTTAGAACCAGAAATGCAAAGTTTCATGAGAACTGAAAAAGAAAATTGTTAATGTTTTATTAGTCTTAAGTTTTCCATATTATTTATCTGAGACTCTATAAATGAGTGGAGTGCTCAGGCTAAAGTCCATATTAATACCAACCTAAGAGACTAACAGTTTGTCTCTGTGGCATACCTTTCTTTTGCATTTGTCACCTTTTTATTACTCAGAAATAGTATAGGAATAGAGACAATATAATCTTACTGCAGTGCTTGGTATCTTGAGCGTATTGTCCACATTAAAGTCTTATTATATCTTCCTGTTTGCCTATCTCCTCCAGTTCTGCATGCTATCTTCCTGTCTGCTTCTATTTTAGAAACACATGAATATATGTAAATAGATGATCTTGTACAATTTGTGATTTGTTTAGTGACTCTTTCACTCTGATAGTGTGTGGGGTTTACTCAAAACATTAGCTTTTTAAATAGAACAGAAATGGAGGAAGATGGCTTTGCTATTTTAGAACATTGCTTCACTTGGAAATCTTATTTTATTTTTTAAGATTAAATTTGCAAAAATTACTAGGCTAGATTGATAGTGTTCTGTTTTTCACCGGGTGACTGGGTTTTTAACAAAACCTTTTCTCTGGGCAAATAGGTAGCTCCTTTAAAACTAAATAAAAAATGAAAAGGGTCCTGTTTTCATCTGAAGTTTTCAGTGGTTCAAATATGAGTAATACTCTAGTAAGTAAATAATTATCAGTTCTGATGCTACTGCTTCCACTTCTCTTTATACACTGGTTTCTTTGACTTTACCACATAGTCCGCTATGCTTACTGAATCTTACTCTCCCTTTTTTCCCCCACTTTACATGAAGGAAGAAATAACATTTCCTAGCTGATTTATTCATCACTTCTTTACAGATCAAGAAATATTACAAGGAAAAGCTTAAGGCTTGAGGCAAAGAGCACGTTCAATAGCAGCCATATGACACAACTGTCCAAGGATCAAAACAGCATTTAACCTTTGCTATCATTTTATCAAAGTTTTAACCTGTGATGTCTTCTATTAATTTATATACAATTCTCAGTCAAATCACTGTAGTAACTGTGCAATGCAGTCTGTACAAATGCCGTAAATAGATAGAATGTGTGAAGTGGGGCAGTAATCTCTTCATCTCATTGTCTCATTCTGAAATACTAAAACAACTACACAGAAGTTGTTGAAAACTGGCTGTACATGTCTTACCTACCAGATGCCAGATTGGAATTGTACATACAGGTGATATGTTTTCTTGGAACAATTAGTACAGTTGGCAAAATGGCATTTGTTCACAGAAACCCCTTTTTGGGATCTGAAATAGAAACAATAAACTTCAAAATTAAATACCACAGAATAGTTGGTCTCAGATTATATCAGAAAGGAGATAGCTGGTTACTATGGACTGAAGCAGGGAGGGGGATATAAGCAGGAAAGAGGTGGCAAGGTGAGGCATTTACTTGGAGAGAGCTATAGGTAAATTATAGCCTGTGGGACCAGAACGTGTTTCAATCAGAGTCAGTAGAGAAGCCAGAAATAACTTAGCTTGCCCTTCAAATTCTGTTCCTGGAATTTGAATTTGGAAGGGAATCAACAGAATAACATAACTTAGCGAATGATTTATTTAATTGATTTGCAATCCGAGTGAATATAATATGTGAGAAGCACTGAAGCAACAAAAATTTTTTAGTGCAATTTTAAGGCATTTTCTTCAGTGGAGGTTTTTAGTTGTTCAAGTTGATCTGAAACATCTTTTCATATATGATGTATTATTTTTTTGCAAATAAAATACAAGATTGTTGAATAAACTGGAATTTTTTTTACTGTTCTAGCAGAGCTATTCTTGATGGCATTTGTCCTTTTATAATACAGTTGACTTGCTTCGGAGACTATGTATCTTGCATATGTGTATTCCACAGACTCCCTGAAGTCCTTTGAAATCAAAGTAGTTAATAGTTAATGACAGTGTATTATGCATTGTATTGTAATTCTTTAAATAGAATTAGCAGTAAGAATATCTGGGTTTTGGGCTAAAACTAACTGCATGAACCATCTTGTTTTTTCCTTCCCAGCTGTAGTGGTGGTATTTAGTTGTTTTCTCAGATATTCATGACATATTATGAAAAGCATTAAATTAGAAAGTAATTTAGTGCTCTGTTTCAATACTGCTGTTCATCTTTTACTAGTGTCATTACACTGGCTTGTTCATGGATTATTTGGTTTCACAATATTTTTTGGCATCGGTTTCATACCTTTTCTCTTTAAAATAATAAAAAAACCCACTCTGGTTTGCCAGTTTTGTGTGCCAGATGTTGTCAAGCACGTTGGCTCTAAAATATGTCTACAATATTTAAGAAAAGTATTTCATAGAGGCATCTGGTATTTTTGTAGCTCATCAGTATTAGAACTTAGTGAAACTACAGTATCTCCAAATGAAGGTGCATCTATGAGGTATGCAATATGGTTCAGTGGTTTATATAGCACTGGCTCAGTAATATTTGCAGAAGGAAAAAACCACAAAGTGTACTGAATATAGTGCCTAGCTATTTGGAAGGTTATTTCTCTTTTGATTCATACAAAACTGAACTCACTACCTGTTTGCCATGGCAACTATATCTTGATAAACCTGTTGCCTTATCTGTATGAGTCACTCTTAACAGGTGTGATCTGACTTGTCCTAAATGGTGTAGAAACATCCTTACACACTCTGATGGGTAGACGTGAGGCATGCTCACATGTAGGTGTCAGAGAACAGAATCTGTACATTTAGTTTACAGATTCAGATTTACTGCCTGTTTTGAACCATGGGAAGACATCCATATAGTGTCTAGTATCCATAAATGAGATGTCACCTTTGTGTAACACTGTTGAATCCTTACACATGAAATTCTCTGAACTGCATTTTTATATGTATTTATAATGTACATTATAAGGAAAGACAAAGTTATCTATAACTGAAGAAATTGATTTCATTTGATATTCAGTGTCAGTGTGAAGCATTTTTAGAATATATTTATATTCAGATATCACACCAAAACCAGTGTAGGATGTCATGAATGATAGAGATATGGTAAGAATTTTTATTCAAAATCATATATCCTATCTAGAATTTGGATTTGCAAACAATACTTAATTTTAAAGTAAGCTGAACCAAAGTCTTGGCATTAATTCCCCTGAAAGTTTAGTAGCTCAAAATCTCTGTCTTAGTTTTGTGGCAGACTTCCATTTCTGATGATGATGAACTGAAATTAAGCAATGCCTCATGATGTAGCTCATACAACACTCAAAGTGTAGCAGAAACAATCCAGGTGGATTGTACAAATAAATCAAAATTATACACTTTTTGTTGTATCTGTGTCACATCTGAATTTGTGTATCTCTTATTTTCTTTTTAAAATTGGAAAAATACATTCTTGTCTTTGATCTCATGGGTATAATCACTTTTTTTGCATGGGTAAGATAGAATTTTGACTCAATAGGCTACCAAGCTAGTCTGCCATGAAAATAGTTAATAGTATGCTTAATTTAATGATGACATTATGTTTGCCTATCCTGTCCCCTCCTCCAAATCAGCTACATTGGAGGTGACCTGATAGAGCTCTTCTGCTGATCCTGTTTTCCCTGTGATATAATTCTTATACTCAGCCAGATTCATTCAAGGACTCAAAACCACCAGCATGTCTGCAATGTCTCCTTGCCTAACTACTGCTAAGATTGTTATCTTTGAGTAAACAGCCGAAAGCTCTGTAAACTTCTTTCTCAGTCTGACAATATATCCCAAATATTCATTAACTTTTTTTCTTTTGAATAGCATTTTTTTGTTTGGAGGGACATAAGCTATTGAGTACTTTCTATTGCTGTTTCTTCAGCCTTTTTCTCACTTTGAGTGAAACTAGCTATTTTGCTTTAGTTAGCCCATAAAGATTAGAGGTTTCTAACCCAAGAATGGAGTAAATGCCTCAATCCTGCTTAAGAAAAAAGTTAATCTCTTCCACAATTCTTAGTGAACACACATCATGGCTCTTAACAACGGTGGTTTAAAATGTTATTTGCATGTACTTTGGGTCCATTTCATTATTTTTATTAAAGCACCCTAACTACCTTTTGCTAAGACACAACCATAGGTTTGCCATCTAATTGTTCAAAAAGTGAAATGCACTAGATATGTGACACCTCCATACTAGAGTATTACTCCTATCTAGTAGAAATACCTTATGAAAGCGCTGTAGAAGACTCATAGCTTTGCAAATAGTCATTATCAGAGATGAGTAAAAGTGTCTTAATTAAGGATTATATTGAAACAAATAATCTGTATTTAATGTAGAATCAATGTTTTACTGTTAATTTTATAAAGTTTCCACAAGTCATGACTAGAGAGAGATTTTCATTAGAATGAAAACAAATAATAATGCATGTGAAGTGTGATAACAGTTTGGAAGTTCCTGCCAGGGACAAAGATTTCATTACACTACTGGAATTAGTCACCAGTTAAACTAATATAATTTCATCACATAGTTTTGTACCAGTGTAATAATATTCCACATAGGAAGGAAAGAAGGGCTGTTTGCTTTTTAGAGGAGTGTTTAACCACACTTAAGATTTATTTTCTTTGATGGTCATAATTTACTGACAGTTATATGTATGGGCAAACTCTTTTGATGTTTGTACCATTACAGATGCCATCTGGACTTTATCTTTGCATAGATGCTCGTTCTATATCACATTCAGTTCAACTGGCAGCCAAAGCAGTAACAAAGTTTTTACTAAGCAACTCATGAGTGTACTTTGCAACTTGTGTTGAGATAATGTGCAGTAGTAGTTCCAGGTGGATTTAATTTATTAATAAGTTTATTAGCAAAAAACCCAACACCTGAGTCTTGTTGTACAGCTAGGCAAAATTCACTCCTTTTGATTCTATTTCACATTGAAGAGATGATAAGTTTTCTTGGCTAATGTTTCTTCCTGTGTTTGGAAGAAATCTGATTCATTTTTTGTCTCTTTTTTTAACTACACTAATTTATGATGATGTTAATTCGTTGTTTAGAACTATATTGTTAATTTTTCAGAGTGGCCAAGAGCCTAGTGTCTGCCAACTAGAATTAGTACTATATCTTAGGCAATATTGCTCTTTAGTTACTTCTTTAGGACGTGCAAAACTCATTGTATATGTTTTACCTACCAGGTGGTAGATAGTATTTGTATCTCCCAGAATTTTTTTATGGTGTACTCAAGCAGTTAATACATAGAATCAAGATAGAAATTTTCTCTGTAATAAATTGTCTAGAAGATAATTTAAAAACAATGTATTGTGGTATATACCCACAAGATGGCAGATTGACTTTAGCATATGTGACCTTCAGCATTTGCTGAATTTTTAGACATGAAGTTTTAATCTTTTATTGATGCCTGAAAGCCTCTGTCAAATAGGTATATGTTGGAAAGAAAGTGACTGTAGGCAGTGCATAAGCACCCCTTAGTGCAGTGGAAAGAATTAGTCAAAATTGAATGAATAACATATCTGAGAGCACTGAACCACTCTTAATTTTTTCCCAACTTTATCAAAACTGTTATCTTTGCTAACTATTTGAAAGTTAAAACATTTACTGTTTACAAATTATGTTGTAAAGTATGAAAGAATGTTTAACCTGATCTCCTTCAATGCAAGGTGACCAACTTGGTGTAGGAAGGAAAGGCTGTAAGGCTAGTCAGACAGCATTTTAGTAAAGCCTTTGACATAGTTTCCTGCAGCGTTTTTCTGGAGAAACTGGCTGCTCATGGGTTGGACAAGCCTATGATTTCCTGGGTGAAAAACTGGCGGGATGGCCAAGCCCAAGGAGTAGTGGTGAATGGAGTTATATCCAGTTGGTGGCTGGTCACAGGTGGTGTTCCCCAGGGCTCTGTACTGGGGCCAGTTCTGTTTAATATCTTTAACATCAATCTGGACAAAGGGTTCGAGTGCACCCTCAGTTAGTTTAAAAAACACCACCAAGCTGGGGGGAGTGTTGATCAGCTTGAGGGCAGGAAAACTCTGCAGAGGGATCTGGACAGGCTGGACCAATGGGCCAAGGACAGTTATAGGAGATTCAACAAGGAGAAGGGCTGGGTCCTGCACTTGGGTCACAACAACCCCACACAACACTACAGGCTTCGGGAAGGGTGGCTGGAAAGATGCCCGGAGGAAAAGGAGCCGGAGGTGCTGCTCAACAGCCAGCCAAATATGAGCCAGCAGTGTGCCCAGGTGGCCAAAAAGGCCAAGAGCATTCTGGCTTGTATCCAAAACAGTGTGGCCAGCAGGACAAGGGAAGTGGTTGTCCCCCTGTACTCAGCACTGGTGAGGCTGCACCTCTAGTACTGTGTTCATTTTTGGGCCCCTCACTTCAAGAGGTATGTTGAGGTGCTGGAGTGTGTCCAGAGAATGGAACAAAGGTAGTGAAGCAGTGAGGGAACTCGGGTAGTTTAACCTGGAGAAAAGGAGGCTTAGGGGAGACCTTATTGCTTTCTACAACTACCTGAAAGGAGGTAGCAAGGTGGATGTTGGTTTCTTCTCCCAAGTAATAAGTAATAGGACAAGAGGAAACGGCCTCAAGTTGCACTGGGAGAAGTTTAGATTGGATATTAGGGAAAAACTTCTTCACTGAAAGGGTGGTGAAGCATTGGAACAGGCTGCCCAGGGAAGTGGTGGAGTTGCCATCGCTGCAGGTATTTAAAAGATGTGGTGCTTAGGGACATAGTTTAGTGTGGACTTGGCAATGCTAGATGAACAGCTGGACTCAATCTTAAATGTCTTTTCCAACCTAATTGATTCTATGGTCTTCCACACTGAAAGACGTTGTCCACAGTACTGGGAAAGCCAGCACATATGGATGGATCCATAGGAGCTCTAGGTGTCTAGCATCTCCTGCCCATTTAAGGAAACAGAGGTCCAACTCAATTCAGCAGTGCAGTATCTGGAAATGGTGTCTACAGTAAATCTAAACCACAAGATGGACAGTTTTACAAGTTGCCGTTTAGTCCTCATCTTCCAGTCACCCATTTCAGGGAACCTGTTGAACACTGAAAATACCTACCAGCCTTCATTTCTTTTCTGGGGAAATCCTGTGTGCTGGGAAGAGAAGAAAAAGGAGATACCGTGTCTTCCCTGGCGTAACATCAAGCTAAGTTAGGGGCGTACACCCACATCTAAGAGCTGTGAGGTGCTGCCTAGTTCCACAACGTACACATAACCTTGAGGGATAGATCATATATATGGAGTAAGAAGGAGGGATTCCTCTGCTCCCATTCTGTATATGCAGTCTCCTGTCTGTGCTGAGAAGCATTTTTGCCTGCTTATTTCATTATTTATACTGTTTACTTCTTCCCTTCACCGTGCGGTACCATGATAGCAGTTTAGCCAGTTTCCCTGAGATTTTTTGGTCGGCTGATGTTCGGTCCTGTAAACTGGCAAAATGCGGCAAGCTGGACACTGTTAACTGCAGGCAAACAGTACATAAGAATTTGTGTGCATTTCCACTGGAATAAAAGGAGCACGTAGTAACAATTGCAGCCCATTGTAAAATCTGTTTCTGTAATGCCTGCATTTTACACTTTTGGACATAAAGCATACCTTTTCTGATTTTATGCTCAAAATTACATTTTAAAGAATGTGAAACATGTCCATTCATGTAAATTTTCAAGTCACTTTGTTTTATTGATTCATTTTCATAAGCTTTGTTAATCTGGAACTCTTTTCAGATTTTATGCTTTGGAAACTGGTTTTATTTTCTTTGATTTCTAATTGGATGAGATTATCTGGAAATGTGCTGCATGCATTCAGCAGCAGCAAAACAAAGCTTTGTATTCTGGCTCATCGCCTCCATCGCAGGGACAGACAGGTGGTGGTGTCCTGTCACCATGACTACATACAGCCCTTAGGGAGGGCTCTTGTAAGATGATAGTAATTCCTGAATGGGGGGAAGGGCATCCAGATAGGCTTCTAGTTGTGGGTTCTTTTGTATGGGTTGCACTTGATTACACATCTACCCTGTGGCATGGGTGTGTGCTCCCTGAAATGCAGGAATTGGAAATAATACATCACTACAGAAGGTGTTACAGGGGTGGCTCACATTTACTGGTTAAAGTCTTTATGTGGATTAGAAAGGCAAAAGGATTAGTCAGACTGCCTGAGCTTCTGCGTTATATTGACTGTAGGTTTTCCCAGAGTTAGACACTTCAGAGGGAAAGGTATACCTATGCTGAGGCGAAAGCACGTTCCCATGGCAGTGGTTTAGAGCATTGGTCTGAAGGGGAAGGGAGGTCTTTGTGTCTGTGACCATATCTAGTGACAGAATGTAGACATGCTGTGATCTGTGGTGGGAAATGTTAATGAGAGTAAATGGAAAAAGTCCTTCAGCTGTGTCTTCCCTCAGTATGTCCCAGCAATTTAGGTAAGTAGAATTAAGAATCTGGACTGTGCCTAGCACGCACAGACCACCACCTTTCACTTGTGAAAAGAGGTCTAATAGCATTTTCAGTGATTAAATGTAGTTTGACCTTGGTGTTATAGCTGAAAACTGGGATTGCATCATCTTTCGACTTCAGATTCGAGTGGCTCAAAAAGTGCCACCTGAGGAATTGCCAGTATTTTCCCTCTACATGCTTCTCTGTGGTCTGACCTGGCATGGCCTTGTTTACACTTCCGAGATCTGCCAAGATCACAGCTGGAGTTGGTGTTGCTGCAGAATATTTGTAGTTTAAATTCCATTCCTGCTTTGCAGCAGTGCAAGCACATGTCTCTGCTACTGAAGGAAGCAATGTGTTTAAGGAGAGAGAAACTTGAGAGGGATGTAAGAGAGTTAAGTAACAAAGTGAAAAATGGTAAAGCACTGTCAGACTTGAAATGACAGAAAAAGCTAAATGGAAGCTGGCCTTCTGGTTCAGAAGGGATTTTTTTGTTGTTTCTTATGTGACTGAAATTTGACTTTAAGGACCATGCAGCTGTTGCTCTGTCTATGTGTAATACCTTGTGAAGATAAGTTGTGGAAAAGTTTGTAATCTGTGATGTTACTGATATTATTCAGTGTTGGAATGTTCAGCCAGGAATGCTATATACAGACAACAGGAAGGGCTCCCTGATTCAAACTTCATGTGGGGTGACAGAAAAAAAATTATAGTGCATGAGGAGAAATAAAGATGTGAAGAAGCCTTGACTTTTTAACGAGGAACTGATTAGAGAGAATTGGCTAAATGGAAGAAAAGACTCCAGCTAGTACTTCCTTGAAGTGTGTAAGTCCCTGTGGTGAGTGAGAGTTTCCCCAAGGGAAGAGACTCTGTCTGTTTTCAGTGGTGTGAAGGACTGCAGGAGCAGTGGTGAGCTGCAGAGAACGGGTGGTCTCCTTGGTACTCCATCTTCAGATGCAGCAGTTCCTTCAGTCTGCTGTTTGCTCCTAATGATTTTGGAACAGAAAGAAGCAGTGACCTAGAAAATATAGAAATATCATTTTACTGTAAAATATGTACAATCTCAAGCTTCAGCTAGACAAATTCCACAGAACAATTAATTAGGAGCAGCCATTGTCTTCCAAAACTGTCAGTTACACATTTTATTCTGAAGTAGAACAAAGAACATTCTTGTATGTACATACAATCTGTAAAATAGAATGGTTAGACAAGAGATACAGACTTTCAAAATAGCTTTGAAATTTACAAGAACAGCTGTCAAATTGCCCTGCCTGCTTCATTGACAATTAAATAGCAAAATCACCTAGCTAAAAAACATTACTTTTTCTGAGTTAGTGTTCTGAGACTAATAAAACAATGGGGGGCTTTGTATTTTAGTTACCTACTAAGTTTCAAGACTTGTTCTTGCCTGTCAATTGTGAAGACACACAGTGTCAACATCAGAGTTCTGATGAACTTGGATCACGGTATACAAAAAGCTATAATCATACTGGGTCTGGGAACTGGGGATTCCTCTATAGGGCTGCCCATTGGAGGCCAAGAAACCCTTAAAGCTTTTTACACTCCGTATATATTTCCATGTATATGACCAGCAAGTTGGATGTTGCTTCATGTCCTCATCTGGAACTCTTGAAATTCTTCTTCTGTATATCAGAAACCCAGAGGGCATGGGCACAGAGGATGTAGGTAATTCAAATACCATTGCTGCCTTTCCACATTTCCTATTGCACATCTTGGAGGAACCAGATAAATTGTTTCTGTTTTTTGGAAGAAAAGAAAAAATACAAAAGAAAAAAAAGTGCACTAAATGGAGCAGTTACAGGATTTTGTCTAAGACATATAATTAAAAATATACATGTAAATTAATAATTTCAAAATATGGATTCTGGGTTAAAATGCTGCATTATGAAACAAAGATAATGGTAAAATAAAAATCATTACTTGTCCTCATTTCTGTACAAACCCTGCAACACATGAATTAAGGATGTGCCTGGTGCAGATGGGAGATGTTAGTAACATCCTTTCGACACAGAACACATTCATGGAAGCAGCATATGCTCTGCCAGTTTTGTCCCTTGTCACTTTCAGAGTTTGAAGAGATTGTGCTGTTCCCTGGTGCCTGGAGTTGCAGTAGCAAAATTCCATCCAAAGAATAAATGATACCTATGATATGTGTCCCACATGTTAGGATCTGCCTATGCAAATTAAAGCTACTATCCCTCTTTTCTTCTGTATCTTTTTTTGCTTACATATTTCATTTAAGGTTTCTTAGTTGAGAGAGAGAATTTGTACAGCTTTCCCATTACATACTTTCACATGATTCTCAGATCTTTCTCTGATTATTTGCATGAAGAGGTAGGATAAGGCCTTTGGTATTCAGCAGAGACAAAAAGCTGTTATTTTTTTTCTGGGTCAATCAATTTCCTCCCTTAGATCAGAGCTGGGATCTCTGAAGTGTATACCAGAACTGAGCTTCCTGCAGTTGTAAAATTAGACCCATCACTGTCACCCTCCTGTAATAGCAACAAGAGAAAAAATGTGAAGAACTATAAATTTTTGTGGCTGTTGAACTCAGTCAGTTCCATTTCTCTGGGAAAGAAACTTATAATACAACCATGTACAACGTTTGTATGACAATTAAATAAAACCCTGTGTGTGTTACTTGGAATATAGCTGCTGCTATAGGCATGTTGTTAAACTGCTTCTTTTGGTTTGCTGGATTTGATATCACTGCATTAGACTGAGGGAAGAAGCAGCATGACCCACTTTGATTTAGGATGGCCGATTTCACTCATTAAGACTGTGCTTTGCTTGTACTTTGCTGTAAGCACATACCTGGGGCTATGCCTTCTGAAAGCAAACCCAACATTTCTACATTAGGAGACTCATGGGGCAGAGTATTTGTGATCCATGTACAGGCTATAAGTGTTTTAGAATAAAGAGTAAATAACCCTCTGATACTGAAATTCTCATGAGAACCTTACGGTTTTATAAAAAAACAGGAATGCCATGTAAGGTCTGGTAAATGCTTTTATATTTCTTAAATGTATTTCCTATAAGAACGAAGAATATGTTTTAGGGCTGATACAAAATTTTTCCCCCCTTACCCCTTAATGTAAGTTATGAGGAAAAAAAACCCCATTAAATAGCTTTTATTATACAGGAAATGTACTTGAAGTGTAGAATGCTTGGGAACTAATGCCTGCTTTACTGCTATAAATTGTTCATGATATGTCTTTTCTCATATGCATCAAACATAGCACTTGCTGCAGAGATGCATGTGATTTTCTTGTCTCCTGAGAGACGGTAATTGGCTTCAGTTTACTTAGGCTGCTGCAGTACAATTTATTTTTTTAGCTTAGCTGAGGCTCATGTTGCAGCATGTTTTCTTCTGTGAGGGTGAAGTATTTAATTTGTAAAGTGGTGGAGA
The DNA here is from genome assembly GCF_017639655.2 of Falco naumanni. Classification (NCBI taxonomy): domain Eukaryota; kingdom Metazoa; phylum Chordata; class Aves; order Falconiformes; family Falconidae; genus Falco; species Falco naumanni. The sequence goes on from NC_054061.1 coordinate 42,474,401, forward strand.
GTATGCGTTGCATTACAAAGATAAAGCACATCCCTGCTCTGTGGTGTTTAGCGGAAACAGATCACAGCACTCCACCATCCCCCTTTACCTTATCCTGTCTTGTTATTAAATTGCATGTGAAATAATGATGATCTTTTAGAAAACATGCATTGTAACTAGCTCGGTAATTTGAACACATGACTAATGAACTGTGGTTTCTATTTGCTTTGTCTATTTATAATGAATTATCTCTGTGGTTTTCAGCCTCAGTCACATGGTGGTACTTCTCTTCCCTGGGTCTCATTTCTGTCTTGATAACCAAATATTATTGAAATGGGCAACAGATAGAAAATAATGAAAACTTATTTTAAATATAAGGTTTTGTTGTTAGTTCAATGATCTTTTTTTCCTGCTCTGATTCCTTTATGGTTTTTCAGATTTATCTGTCTAGATGAAGAACTAAAGACATGAGCATAAAAATCACAACAAATGGCACTTCAACAGAGTTAAGCTCTTCAATGTAAAAATACTTACACAATCATAACAATTCATGTAGCAATAATAGTGATGTAACATATAAGTCATATAATGGAGATGAACCCTGTGAGTGAGGGCTTCCTTGATCTTATTAATTCCCATCATAATTTTACTTTCTAAATGACTGGGTTTTTTTCAATAAAATACAGTATGTAATTCATAATGGACTAAGAAATGCTGAGTACTCACAATTTCCTTTAATGGATTAACGAATTTCACAGTAAATACATTTGACTGCTGGGGATCCTGACTTGCTGCAATGGCAGTTCCACTTATTGTTCTTCTGGCCAGTCTACTGCTTCTTGGAGGAAATGATTTTGGTTTGTTGGTTTGGGGTTTTTTGCCAACACAGACTGAGCTTTCCTCCTTTGTTAGTGATGAATTAGTTTCAGTTAATTCTGCAAACTCATTACTCTTTTATGACTGCGCACATGTTAGCATTGTTGCATTAGTTCATATGAGGCACTGGGACATCTGGGAACGCTTGCTTGGGAAAAGCATTAAGCTGTGCTGCCCTATGAATTAATTTGCAATGAAGAGGAATGTCTCCTTTCTGGGCATCCATGTGGATTTTTTTTCTTTTAAAACCTCATTAAATAAAAGCAGTGAGTAATGAACTTATACAATGGGAGTGACCTGGCTCTACTGTCAGCGTTACTAATACTCTCATTTTGGCAATACGTGACATACAGAGTGGAAGGCGTTTTGTCTGTGGTTGGACATGTTGAAAATTCACCTATCATGGACATGGATCAGTGTAGTCACACAACGAGGATTTCAGTAGCTAGTAAGGGATCCTCCTTTGCTGGTTGTAAACTGTGGAGAGGGGCAAGCAGCGCAATGTGGTAGGAATATAAAGCTATGCTTGACTGGGATAACCATCACTACTGGTTTGCCTAGTAGTATGTAGGGAGTTCTTTCAAGTGGTATATCTGTTCAAATGATCTGGAAGCACAGGAGAGGAGTGTATAACGTGAGATTTAAATGATACAAACTTTATTGATTTCTGTGGAAAAAGGAAAGAGGTGGAAGGGAAGAAGTTGTTCACAGAAGCAGTACAGGGTAATTAGGACAACATATGTGCCCTCAAAGCAGCAAGCCTATTTCCAGTTCAGGTTAAACCAGGGCCCTCAGCCTTTCCTGCTGAAAAGGCCAAAAGCATTGTCTATGTCTTCCCACATAGAGTGCTTGGTAATGAAGCTGGGTACAGTAATCTTACAGAGTACTGTAAGAGACTCCAGGTTCCTGAAAATGAATGACGAACTGTCATTCCTCATCAGAATGCTTGCCAACCTGTTCACAGAGCAGAAGTTCTGCAGATTTTAGATGATGTTTTGAGCATGTAATGAGAGTAGGTATAAGTAAAATGCAATTAGAAGTGAAGTCAGGGACTAAAGAAGCGGAATAGCTCCAAAAGTCTTGAAATAAATGGCATCATTTATGAGGTTAGATAAGGTAATCAAAGGAGTGATGGAATAAATAATATACATAACTTTGACTTCAAGGGTTTACATATTGACATCAATACAGTGTGATTAGAAGATTCTCTAATTTGGGCTGGAGGTCAGGTACTTGTAAGGATGTCCAGATAACTGTGGAAGCCCATGTCTTGAGCTTTAACCCTGTATTCTAAGAGGGCTAGGGATGAGCCCCAGGAACTAATGGTATGAGAAGTCTGGACAACTCTGTGTGTTCTTGGTAAGACATTTTTTCTGGTGTAGGTAAAGCCATTCCTGTAAGGAAATATGGCTTCCCTATTGCATAGTACACCAGCTCAGAGACCCTGCTGCAGTGATTGCTGATGCTCATCATACTAGAGATCTTAATAGATTGTAGTGTTAGAATATTCCATCAGTTATTTCATGGCTGTCCAAGCAATTTAATATTTAGCCAAAGTACGGCTAATATGACATAATATCCACAGATAAAGAAAACACTGGAAACGTGCTAGTGAGCAAACTCCAGGAATATTCTACTTACTACAAATTTTGAAATATAAAACTTTAAATTCAATAATATTGTATTTCAATGCACTATACCTTTCTGCCCTTGACCAGCACGAAGGGATCCATTATAAGTCAAAAGCTACCGTGTAGCCTGTGGGTATTATGACTGTGAACACTACTTAATACAGCTGAGTTTCAGCAAGGTCCCTTTCTTATGAGATCAAGTGAAATGGTATTTATTAGTTTTGAGCATTACTGGAATAAAAAGGATCACTGTACGTTAAAAACAAATGTTACCTGTTTGCAATGAGCCTTTTGGTTGAATGTTACATAGGACCAAACAGAGGAACGTTGCTGGAGAGTTTGTTTGCATATTTAAGACTTGTAAAGCATGGGTAGCTGTGGTAGCAGCAATGTGGCAAGCTAAAATAACCTTAGATACTGAGGAGTGCTTTTACGGTTTGGAAGGGCTCTTGAGAGCTGAGAGAAAGGCTGTTGGGGCAGAATGTGTTGGTGTCCTGTGTTATCCCCAGGCAGTATGCTGGTGACAAAGAAGTAGAAACCAATGGGGTGTGGTTAAAGTACTTAGATATTTTTTTTTATTATTGTTTTACATAGGAAAACCCTTTAAAAAGTGAAGAATAAGGTATTTAGCTCTAGTGATAACAAAAGCATTCTTTATTTGTACTAAAGCCAGTTTTTATCTTGCTTTAACCAACAGAAGGACAAAGAAAAATAAATACAATACAAAAAATGAAATCTTTATTTTTTGGCTCATTTGTAATATTGTTTACATTGTTTATGATAATAACAATTTCTTGCATGCATTTCACCAACACATTACAAGTCAAAAGCATTTGTAAAAGAAAGATTCTACATTTAATGTTCACTTGTGTATGAAACACAAAATGTCCTGATGTCCTTGATTATACAAATGTGCCATTTTGTTCTTGGGAAATATTGTGGATTCTATTTTTACAAGTCTAGTGCAGTGTGATTCAAAAATAATAAGAATAGGCTATGTAAACTGATACTGCAAGATAGCAAGGACTTCATGAACAATGAGACTGTCTTGGAACTTCTGATGAAATAGCGCTAGAAATTCACATTTCCCTAATACTTTCCTTGCTATGTCCTGTTACCAGATATAACTATTTCGAGACAAGCTGGGTTCCAAATTTACACAATTTACTTCACATTGAAATATATGCAAATATAATATTTAAACAAGATAGTCTACAAATACTTTTTTTTTTCCTCATAGTGTGATGATGCCAGTTTAAAATTACTGTGGTCAGAAATTAAGCCAGGTAAACGAGGAAAGAAATATAAGAAATAGTGATCTAAACTTGAAGACACTTTTCTTATATACAGAACTGTTGCCAAATGGTATTTCTTTACATTATTTATATATACTAACCACATCTTCAACAAGTTAAACAGTTTGCAATATGGCCTGTACAGTCTGATTCTACACCATATAGTAGCCACTTCAAATTTAAAATGCAAAACTAAAGAAGCTCATAAATAGCTGCAAACTATTGCTTAATGACTTGAAAGAATGAGGTCTGGTTGGACAATTTGATTCACTTCACCACTGACACATGGCTTCCTATAGTGGAGACTGTGGACAGTGGAAGGAGCAAGATACAGCAGCAAAAGCATTGACATGCATCAGTGATACTCTCTGAACGATCTACAATGACACAGAATACAACATGTCCTGTTGAACCCTTATGAATTGCTCATACTGTGGTACATATCTGATGCAATTCCACATGGCAAAGCCATTTAATTCTATGCTCAAATATGCACTACAGTATACTGTTAATATTTACATGGCAAAGGGTTTTTTATGGATTTATTAGATGCTGGCCATAATGAAAGAAGACAGTAACTAAAGAACAGTCTAGAGAAAAATTTGAGCTGTTTAAAAACAAAAAAACCCCACAACAAAATGAAAGAACTCCCAGGTATATTTTGGTGAAGCTATTTTTCCAGTGCAGAAACCGCACAGTATTTTTAAGCTGTGAATATTTTAACAAAAACAAGAACTTGTTAATGTTTAATGACGTGCATAAAAATAAGTCATTGCAGATTCCTGTAAATTAGAGGAGACTTTCCAGGCACATTAATCTGGATGCACATAATCTGGATGCAGCCGTACAGTAGTTAGAACACCTCAAATTTAAGAGCAACCCTGAAACATGGAAGTTCTTAAAATCTTTACCTTTGTGCAATGTCATATTTTTATTTATGCATGATTGAAAAGTGCAGCATGTCTATGCAAATCACTTCTATCTGTACATTATAGAGAATCTGAGAGTAGAACACCTGGTCCTCATACCTCTTTCCCCAACACAAAACCTATTACAAAAATAGTCACATATAATAGTAAACAAATTGTGAATTAAAAAATGATAAATACACTAATACTGATTTTGTAAAAATATGACAAATGTAGCAGTTGCATTACAAACAGTGAAAAGAGTTACCGTTCTATATGCTTTGCAGTATGGGAAACACAAAAACATATCACTTCCCACTCATTTCATGCTCCATGTTCTCTGTGGAGCCACTTTCCCCCTCATTCTTAGCAGTGTCAGTTGTAGTGAAAACAGTAACCTCTTGTTAAGTTTGTTACCCTGGTTCACAGAGTCACAGACTGATGATGAAGGTTCACTGTTTTGTTATAGGCACTGACCATTAGTGTATATATATAATGTATATATATATGCACACACACACGCGCGCGCACACACACGCACATATATATATATGTGTAAAAACTGACAGTTTGGCATAAACCTCCTGCAGGAGTCCAGTTGATGCTTCATTCTCAAAGACTGTAAACATGTTGTCCTACAAACAGAATTCTTAAATCTTTATTTTTTATTTTCCCTGACATCTTTACCTTTGTAGTTCTTTTCTGCTTTATCTTTGTCATACTTTTCTTTGTCTGGCTTTGTTACACTGTCATAGGATGGTGGGGAAGTCGTAGAGGAACTCTCATCTGTTTTTTCTGGAGTGGAGTTCCCATTTAGTTTATCAATAATTATCTCTTTTATAACTGGTCCATCTCCTTCTTTATTTTTATTTCTGTTATATATACTAGACACCTTTTTAACTTTTTGCTTTAAAAGGTAACACCTGTAAGCACGCTGAATAATGACAGCAGATACCTCCTCCTGTTTTCGTTTTAATGTGGTTGTAATTGGTTCATAGGAGACTTTAGAAGGATTGGCCGCCATAAACCGATCTTCCATCTGTATTCTGAGGGCATCCATCTCCCCACTTTCCCCCAAAACACGCTTTGTGAAAGCAAACAAGATGTCAAGGCAGTGAATTCTGTCACCGCTTACCATGGGCAGATCCATTGCAATAAGCTGGACTTTGTTTGGTTTTGCTATAAGAAGAGGAGGATCTAACGAAGCTGCAAAATCTGATAGTTTACTGTATTCTATGAATTGTGTTGCATCGGGATCAAACTTCTCCCAGACTTCATAGAACATCTCAAAGTCATCCTCACTCAAGGGTTCAGCGCTTTCTTCAGTAGCAACGCTGAAGTTCTCCAAAATCACAGCAATGTACATGTTCACCACTACCAGGAACGATATGATAATGTAGCTGACAAAGAAGAAAATCCCAACGGAAGGGTTGCCACAGTCGCCTTTAACAGAGCTCCCCGGGTGGTCTTTATGGGGGTCACAGTCTGGCTCCCCACTGTTAAGAATTGGGGCTAGCAAACCATCCCAGCCAGCAGACGTGGTAATTTGAAAGAGGCAGATCATGCTGTTGCCAAACGTTTCAAAGTTGAACATGTCATCAATCCCAACTTCCCTCTTGACATAGGCAAAGTTGGACATGCCAAATATCGCATAGATAAACATGACCAGGAAGAGCAGCAGGCCAATGTTGAACAAAGCAGGAAGCGACATCATCAAAGCAAAAAGTAGAGTGCGGATTCCCTTAGCGCCTTTAATGAGGCGCAGGATTCGACCGATTCTGGCAAGTCGGATGACTCTGAATAGTGTGGGGGACACAAAATACTTCTCAATCATCTCAGCTAAAAACATACCTAGAGGAAAAAGAAAAATATTTAAAATATAATTTAAAATGTATTCGTTCATTACCTATAGTAAGATTTATTTATTGTTGTCTCCAAAACAGTCAGTATAGACAGTCTATGTTATAACAAAACGTCATGAAAGTTATTACATTTTATTGAAACCTGTTACTAAGGTGAAAGCACCTTCCTTATGTTGAAATGCTGTCTAGGAGAAGGGAAATAAGTAAAAGAAGAAAGGCTGCTTGTGGCATGGTAGCTCGTGTCTGTCTAAGCTTTCAGTTACTCCTGAAGCAGCCTGGAAAGAAAAGTTTCTGCCTTTAGATATAATTAGTTCTTGAAGCTGAATAATTAGTTCTTGAAGCTGAGCTTTTTGCCACTGTCTTTTATGAAGGAGTATATTGGCTTAGTCTCTGCAAATCCATGATTTTTTTAACTTGAGGATCTACACTGTATCAGTACAGCTTCTCTCAGGTGTATCACTCTTGAAGAATCAAGTTTTGTCACACAACTGATTTGCACCTTGGAGAGTCATTAGCTTTTAATTGACAGAAATCTAAATATTTGCCAAGACCGTTGTTAGCAAAAGCAATTAAAAATCTCACCACCTTCACATCTTTTCCAGTTTTAGTACTGAAAGCAAATTTGTGATTAGTTCACATATACCACTAAACATTCCTCTTTATATTTGTACATGTTAATCTAATGTGCCAAATAGTTCCTTTATGTGTTTTGATATAGAAGATGACAGTGACTAACAGGAGAGATAAAAATCTTACACACAACATTTCATATATTTTATGCTATAAAGTATGAAGATCTGAATCAAGATGTAAGTCATATAGGAAAGAGAAAATTTCATATACAGTATCATAACATCCTTGTACAAATGTTCCCTTTTCCTTCTGCTAGTTCTTTCTTCAAAGGACTTGCTCTTACCTACTATGGAAAGAATCACAACCACAAAATCAAAAATATTCCAGCCTATAGTGAAGTAGTAATGGCGAAGTGAAATCAATTTCAGGACACATTCTCCAGTGAAAAGGATAATGAACACAAGGTTAATTCGGGATAAAATTGTTTCCATTTCTTTACTCTGGTCATCTGTTTCCACCATCATTGTGACCATGTTAAGGCAGATGAGTATCATGATGCTGATGTCAAATACTTGTTTGGTTACAAAATCAAAGACCATGCCTTGGAATTTATTCTGAAAGAAAAAACCAAACAAAAAAAGTAATATAGTTTATACTCTGAAAATATTTGTCTTTAAAAATGCAAAATGGGAAAGCAAGTCCCTGCAAGATTCAGGAGGGCAAGATCCATTCATGATGCATCCATTAATATACACCAAACTCATGCTGGTTTGTGTCTCATCCTGTTTGTTCGAGTGGATCAAGAAGTGTACCACTGTTTATTGACAGGACAGGAAGGAAAACTATGAATAATAATAGTAATAACATTGACAATTGATATTATTGGTGTGAAAAAGGTGATATAACTTGATAACTAGCAAGAGTACCAGGCACATAGAAACTCATTTTCTTATCTTTATTCTTAGCTGGTTTTAGAATACTAATCCCCACAGATGTTTCTTCCTTCAGTAACTGTGCTTGGTGAGATCTTGGACTACTGAAGTTAAATGTCTCAAACATACCATGACTGCACAGCCCTAGTTTTCCTTTAGTACTTAGCTAAATGTTTATTGCCATATGTCTCTTCTTAGAAAGACTATTTTTAACCACTTGGTGTGTAAGGGGCAACAAGTATTTTATTTTTTTCAAACACTGTAGGCGTTCAGTAAATAACAGAGTAGTTTCTTAGAGAGACATTCATCCTACTTTATGCTTTACTTGCTAGAGCATTCTTTTATTTTGTAAGATTGTCTGCACTTGTTTTTCTCTTTCACATTAGGTGACCACTGCCCCCTTCTGTCTTCAGCAGCAAGGGTCAGTGCATCCCCATTTCCTACAAATCATCTGGGAGGAGCAAACCCCAAAAATTAGGTTTATCTGTGGGTAACAAGAACTAATAAATGATCCAATCAACTGTACTTTTCTAGGACTTAGGCAGGAAATTATGAAATTTATCTCATTAAACTTATTAAATGCTACAGTTCATACATCAGAGTGTATGTTTTTAAATGACACATGAATGATCTAGTCCTCTGAATTCAAAAAAGGGGGACAATTTCTACTTTTACAAGAAAATAAATGGAAAAAATATTTTATTTCCAGACATATAACCTTATCTTTTTTGGCTAAAATTATATTCCCAAATGAGTATTTAATATTAGGAGTATAAAAATCAAATCACTCTTACCACTGGCCTTGGTATAGGTTTCTGTGGCTTTTTGGATCCCAGTTTTTTCATTGCATTGTAATATTTCTTCTGTTCCTCTGTCATAAATATATCCTGACCTCCAAAGTAAAGAAATAATATCAAAACTGATCAGTATCATGTCTACACATAGAACATTTAACTAAAGTATGTCCCTCTGTAACATAATATTACATTTATATTTGATTTTTTCAGGTATTTATAGCGTGGATGCTCATATGCATTCCTAACGCAAAAAAACCCCACCCTTTACTGGTGCCTTGTCAGGCTAACGGCTGAATTTTCCCAGTGTCTTCACGCTCACCTTGGCTGGCATGGCTAAAACGGTTTTTACTATACTGATGCTGTTAAATAACTTGCTGATGAGAATATATTTAGTGCATAGGAGCCTGACTGGTGCCTTACATGCTCCAAATTCTAGATAGATTTTTAGGATTACAGCTAGCCAGGTCTAAAAGTTAGGTAACTCTTGAGGCACAGGTTGTGTCAAGGGAGAACATTTCTGTCTAATCTGAGGGTTTTAATGACAGCAAAAAAAACCCCACCTTTGATATAGACTTAATAAAAGTAATCCAAATCACGTCATAGCAAATTAATAATCAAAACAGCACTGGAACCCTGATGAACTCAAATTAGCCTTTGTCTGCAGATGCAAATGCTGCCAGTCAGATGTGCAACTGAGTGACTGAATTTCAGTATAAATGGATTGTGCTTATTGATGAGTCTGAACTAAGTCAGATGGAAACACAATGTCAAAGTCATTGTTTGTTAAACTGGATATCAAAGCCCAAAGCAGGGCATAACTGATAGAAACTGAGGCAGCAGCCCCAGACATGTTTATGGCTCTTTTAAGAAGCTAACGAATATTTTCACAGAGAAAAATTTCTGTAGTTCACAATTGACTTTTACCATAGATTCTGTTTGGTGATTGAATAAAGATTGCTGCTTTTTATTTGGTGATTGAATAAAACCAAATAATATGAAAATAGTTTTTCACAGCATACAAATAGTTAGAATGATCCTGAGGTTCCATTTCTTTTTGGCAGTTGAAGGCTAAGGATCATGAGGCTTCAAATTATTTTAAATATGTCTATTTGTATTTTTAGATTTTTAAAGTTATTTTGAATAAAATTATGCATTATCAATATAATTATTTTAAGCATACCTTTGTGTCAAATGTATACAGAAAAATTTTGCTTCCTTTTATACCTTTGCTTTACCATCGCTGATTATAGGTTGGATTTGTGTCTAACAAGTTCATCTCATTTCTCACAAAAATGTTAGAAAAATAGAGCTCTTTTGTACACATTTTTATTTGCATCCTTAAGCTTATTCGTGTGAGGTCTATTGGACTTTTAACCAACTGTTTAATCAGCTTGCCAAACTATTATCTGTTGCCTAAACACAATGCTATATTGTATCTTCATTAAGTGTCAACAGTTTATAAGATTAATTAAAATTATTTTATCCTAATTCTTTAAAGTTAATAAAAACCACCCTCTCTTCCATGGCAGATAATATTACATTTAATCAAAAGAATAATGCACGTTCCCTGTTTGCATCTTCATTTAAGCTCTTACACAATTTGCAAATTATTATGAACCACCTCATGATTTGTCCCTCTTTGCTTGTCAAAATGCTGAAATGTAAAGGTTAAAATCACATCCACAGATTTAACACAGATTATGTTAAAGAAAAAGAAGGCATTTTTACTCAAGGACTTGAAATAACTTCTCATTTTTATTAGCTTTACATAAATTAGTTATTAATTCATTATAGCTAATAATTTATAGCACTATGGAAACATTTTAAATACTTATCTTCTTTTTTTGTTGGTTGAAGTTGTCTATAATGACACCAATGAAAAGGTTCAAGGTAAAGAATGATCCAAATATGATAAAGATGACAAAATAAAGATACATATACAAGTTGTCCTCATACTTAGGTTGATCTTCTACCTACAAAATAGTATATATTTTATTACCCATGAGAATACTAGATGTAAAAACCAATGTATATAATTTATTAATAATATATGCTATCTCAGCTAGGAAAGCTGTAAACTGCAATCAGCTGTTAAAAAGACCCAACATGTCCACTCCAATCAATATTTGGAGAACTGAAAGCTGAGAGAATGATTACTCATATGGAATTTTAAAGTAAATGTACACACAGATGTGTTTATTTATGTACAGATACACAAAATTCCTTATATAGAAGGAAGAAGCAATGTGGAACTGAGAGTAGTCATTAGTACTTAAAATTTTAACAGCACAAATCTAAATATTTTATATTATGTTCAGTGTATTTTTATGCAACAGAATCAATCAATTTTACTATTGCCTAAATCTCCCTGGAACTCTTTTGGTCTTACATGAGTGTTCTTACATCCAGCTAAGAACAGATGCTTTCAATAAATTTCTAGTCATTGAGTTTTGTGAAATCCATTAAATTGAGGAAAATTTCTAAGGAAGATTTTGTTATTGTCTCGATTCTTCTGGATTCCGCATCTCAGTGCCTGCACCTCTGTTGCACCATGTTCTAAAGTGTAGAAATGCTGAAGGTAATAAAACAGGATATCCTACGCTAGGAGACAAGTAACACTGTGTGATGACAGATATCACTAATGTGACTATAACCTAGGTTGTATAGAACAAGTTCAGGCATTTATGTGGCACTTTTTTGCACAAGGTAAAAACAGTTTTAATTTTGTAGCCAAGATAAAATCCTAATCCCTGGAAAAATTAACAGATGATCTTCAACCTTAAAATCTAGTTGGAGTTAAATAGCTAGATAATATAAGTACTCAACCTAAAGAAACAACGAAATACGTAGTTATAAATTACAAATCAAGATTAATATAGTCAATATGTAATAATTACATTACATAATCTTAAATTAATCCATACTTATGATTACCAAAGGAAGTGGTTAAAAAAACTCATTGTTTTTTTCATTACCATTAGCTTTTCCCAAAAAAGTCCAGTTAAATTAATTTATTTGGCTAAACAGAAGGAAGTGGGATTAATTATTTCCATTACAAATTCTAAGATTCATGGAGTTACCTGGAAGTTCCTTTCTAGATTAGATGTATCTGGAAGAAATATGTATTGGTGCTGATTATAATTCTTAATGTTATTGTATGTGTTTAAATTCTTTACTCTATAGCAGAATATAACCGATAGATGATCTTTGAAAGTCTTAAACTTACATCTCGTGAATCAACAGCAGCATACATAATATCCATCCATCCTTTGAAAGTAGCCTAGAAATAAAATATAGTTGTTTATTTTCCCTATAAAAATTCATAATGTGGAAAATAACTATGTCACAACATTTGGACCTTAACTTTTAATAAAATCATATCTAAATGTATAAACCACACAGGCATATTTTTCATAGTAATACTAGTTTTTATTTTTTAGCTATTCCAAAAATATTAAAAATTGGGCTCTGAAGATCTCGGCAAGGGCACAGTGTGTTTGAAGCTGCAGATGCTTACTTTGCAGATGGAGAATGGTAGACTCAGATAGACATCGCTGGAGATGTTCAGGTAGACTCTACTACAATCACTCATGGTAACAGCCATTTTATCAGGTTTACAGCACCAATTGATGGAGTCAGTCTGAACACTTTTGCTAGGGCTAAACTGCCATGGGATTTTAAAAAATGTTTTATTCCCACACAATTAAAAATAATAAACTGTTTAAAATCAAAATATACAGTGGTTCTTGAGGGATAAGATTTACAGAATACTAAAAAGTGAATTGTAAAAGAGTTGTGATTAACTTCTATAAAACTTTGGGCTGAGCTCCTATAGAGACTTTGTCTAAGTAGAATAAAAAGTAAAAAAGATTTGCCATCATTGCTCTAAGGAGGTGATTTTCATGGACAGGGAATGTCCACTTTCTGAGGAACAACAGAGGGTTGGTGTGACATGCTAGTTGAAGATGTGAGTGCCTGTCATTAGCCAGGGTTTCCAAGCTTATTCACAACAAAGGAAAAAAGACCTAAAAAGCCTGTGACATGAACAGATAAAGAGCATCTCTCCTGAGGAGATTCAGGAGTGGAACCATCCCAAGAAGTATATGGCATCTGTGCTTGCCAGAAGTAGTTCTGGTACTCTGGTCCAGCTGCTAATTTTCACAGCAGATAACTTGCACTCTGGGAGTGTTCACGTCCTCCTCAACCTTGCAGTGAAACACAAATTTACTAGGAACATGCTTGGAGCCAGGCTTCATAGATCTTTCTGGCTCAGTTGACAATTGACAGCCATTTGGTGCACTTTGTGTAGCAATATTAGAAGAGGAGCAATTGATATTGATAAGAGCAATAAATACAGGAGAAGAGTGGAGGGAGAATATTAGTGGAGACAATCAGCTGAAGTGGTGACATGAGACACGCTGAAGGATCCCTTAATCTCTGCAGGAAATGTAAAGGGCAGAAGGGAAGATTTAAAAAGGAAAATAATGAAAAATTAGAACGGAAAGAAATGAAGAAAGTGAAGAAGAACAAAAGGTCCACAGGAGTGATGTAGTAATTAAAGACCAACACTGTCTGGATGGATGACATGGATGACATTCAGACACAGCTTTAAGAGACTAAAGTTTTCCTTGTACATCTTCAGAGGCAAGTCTTGGCAATAAGACAATACACTTTAAATTCTAGTACAAGGGCAGCAATGAGATCTGAAGTCAGAGTATTAGAATCATTATTCAGTACATGAGAGTCACATCAACTTTAGAGGAAAAACATTTTAAGTCAGCTAGTTCATTTGGGAATTAAGGTCAGCTAGGGGTACTGACCTGCTGTGGGACAGAAGGGACAAACATATCATTCTTGGATGACTTGGTGATACCAGAGCAGTAACAATCTCATAACATTTCTGATAGCTTTTCATACAATGAAGCTGTATGCCAAAGTATAGACAAGCGATTGTACAGAGCTTGATCATTTAAACATAATTGCTTGCTTTCTTGCTTGTGTTTTGGATCAGATGCCAGCTACCAGAAGCTCTGTTCTAAGCCAAGGAGCCTGTAACAGGGTTTATTCCTCTGGCATAAATAAAAGGTATGCCCAGTACCTAGAACAAAGATGTTTCTGTACCACAGTGCATAGGAAAAGGACTTCAAGGGAAAATAAAATTTACAGACTCCATATAAGTAGCAGTAATAAATAGAATGAACATGCCATGCAATACAATCACATCTAATACTCCACAAGGATAATACTAAAAGTAACATAATATTATTTGGTATATTATAATGTCTTTTTAATAAGTGTTAATGGAATGTGATATTTTTTGTGATAGAAGTATTTTACATTTTCCTATTTTACACACAGTTTAACGTTTTTGTAGTTTCATGTACTTCTCACTGAAACATATTAATTTAGTAGCAAGTACTGTTTATCTGCAAACATCAAGAGAAAGCGTTATATGATTAATCAGACCTAATACTCTATTAGGATCTATCTATCAGTAACTATCCATGTTCTTCCCATGGGCACCTCCTGCTTCTCACAGAGGATTTCAGACCTGTTACACAAGTATTATGATAATACAGAAAGAATTGGCTCCATGCTACATGAAACGCTGGGTACTCCAGTCTCAGATCTTGCATTATTTATGATTCCTTTCCCTAAATCCACTTCCAGGTCTGAAAATTCATGCTCCTATTAAACAAATAACTGCACTGGATGAATCGGGTCAATATATTTTTATTTTTACCATCTAATTTACAAACTGGTTCCTTAGATGAGTATAGACATGAAGAAAAATCCACTCTACCTTGACCAGGATGTTGACAAAAGAAAAAATATTTCACAGTGTCAAAAGTGCCTAGGTTAGTAGATCTGACTGTGAAAGACTGTTGCTGTGGATATGTAGTGATACCTAGGAACAGGCTATGTGGGAGGTGCTGAAAGTAGTTGCTCACAGGAAACCGGACAGTCAGTTAGGATGTCTGCCCTCTTTTAAACTGCTGTCTACCCCACTGTCTTACAAGGTAACTGAGCTCATAAATCAGGGGAGAGATCTTTTAAATAATTATAGGGATCTCTGAGCCATGCCCGCCATGTAAAGGCTCATGAAATGCATTCCTAAAGTTTATATTGTGCACCACCAAAAGATTCATGGACTTTTTTCACTTATTACTTTCACATTATTATCATCATCATGAGACTGTATTTCCTAGCCTTGGAATGGAAACTTAATCTACTATCATTAACACAAAAATTACAGGTAACAATGCAATAGAACTGTGTAAACTGTACATCATTGCTATGAAGAAATTATTCTACTACTTAACAGTCTTAACTTGCTCATTTTCCCTAGACTTCTTTAAAAAGAGCAAAAAGAAAAGATATAAATTTACTTACTACTTGAAGCAGAGCAAGATATCCAGCTCCTACATTATCAAAGTTTACTTTCACATTTTTCCATCGGGCACTTTGATTGTTTTTAATGAGTTCCTCACACTGAGTATAATTGTTGACATCACTGACATCAAACATCTCACCAGTTGTGGTGTTGACACAGTGATAGAATTTGCCAGCAAACAGATTTACTCCCATGATGCTGAAGATGAGCCAGAATATAAGACAAACCAGCAATACATTCATGATAGATGGAATTGCTCCTACAAGGGCATTTACAACCACCTAGTGTACAAATTAGACAAAATAGACACTTAGTTTATGAACAGGAAAAGAAAACTACTTTAAAAATGTTAAAACAGTATTAATATGGAATGGACAGTTAAAATATTACATTAAAAATTTATGGTGGAAATGTTATTTAAGGTTCAATAAAAACTAATGAGATTGCAAAAAGCAAGAAATAAAATAATATGGAAACCAAGACAATGCAAAAGTCTGAAAAAAACTCAAAAAGCAAAAGAAAACCTGTTAGTAGCAAGATGGATTCTTAGAATTTGTGTGCTCTAGAGAAAGAGAGAAATAAATGTTAAATTCCAACAATACAAATCAAAGTCTATAAATAGAAAATAAACCACAAAAAGATCAAAAAATGATTATGTGGAAGACTAAATAAAAATGTCTGCATGTAAAACTGTAATTACTAATGATTTTATTCTCAGAAACTTTTTATGTATATTGGTGTATTTTAGCATTTAAATACAATGTAACATAATTAAGCATATCTTATTTAGTTGGTATTAACAGCGTGTGCTGTAAGTCTTGGTTTTAAATTGCTTGGCTCACTGTAGTTACTCTTACACTTATCCTTTAGGGTTTTGTTTTTAATTGGCTGCATTTAATACAGTTGAGCTACTCTATACGGGGAAGTGGCAGTAAACAACCAGATTAAATCCCTTGGCAAAAATTTTCTTACTGTGTTTGAACTAGAAGAAAGCTGCAGATACTCTGGCAATAATTTTCTACCAAATCAGTAGAGACTGCAGTAATTTTTTGTGTACAGTTTTGAAAACAGTGGTATTTTTCTGTTCACTACTTTGACTGAAAGTAGTCCAAGATCAATAGAGGTTTTGCCCATTTATTAGATAGGGACTTCTGTGTTGTTTGCAATGCAAATCATGTAAAACAGTGGTGATGGCCATGTGCAAAAGGGCACAGTCCCCTGCACTGGCTAGTGTGGTCAGCAGCCTTAACCCAGACAGGAACCACACTATTTATTTGGAAACTTAAGACATATGACTAAACTATAAACATGTATTGTAGCATTTGTGTATTTTGATGTGAAAAATTTAAAGATTTCTCAATAACATTACCTTGTTAATTTTTTATGCATCAGTTTTTCCAGGAAGTAGCACAGTCTGCATTTTCAGCAGAAAGCTTGTAATAGTTAGGGTTTTGAGTTTTGGTTAGGGTTTTTTTGGGTTTTTTTGTTTTTTGGGTTTTTTTTGTCAGATTGGCAGAATATGAAAATATTTCCGTGACAGGAAGGATTTAGCTGTGTAGGAGGAGAGGTAAGATGGCAGCAGATGCATTCATACGAAGTTAAGGACACTAGCTGAGAAAATGTTTTCCCATCTCTCCCCTTCTATGCTTCCAGCACCAACCTTATTTCAGGTATCTGTTCAGAGAACCTTTCCCTAATACTACAGCATTTATTGTGGGATATTTTTCCCCAGGCAGGTAGACAGGGAGCCACAGGGCATTTTAGTTTCTGGTGTGTCACTGTTGTCATCTTCTTCACCTTCTTTTTGTTTTGTTTTGTTCCATTTTCCAGTTAATCCTGTTCCATCCTGAACCACTGACACACTGAGAATAGAAGCAAGCTACAGAAATTTATAAAATAAAGTCCTCAGCTAAACTGGAGAACCCCCCCCCCCCAATGCTCTATTCTAAAATTTCTCATGTCCTTTTACTTTTCTATATAAGTCCACAAATCAATGGAAACTTTAACAGTCAGAGGCCTGGGATAACACAACTATGCAGCAGTGAGCAGGCAAGTTTAATGAGCTCAAGGTCTAATCTCCGAATGTAAGCTGTACACATCTTGTATATAAGGTCATGTTAGAAGGCATTTTTTTTCCACATATTTTTGCATGCATTCCTATTCTGGAGTTCTTTGCAGAAGGCAGGATTGTCACAATTCTACATTAATTTTTGTATGCATACATTCATTCAGACTCATTCATTTTCTCTCACCCTCATTCCTTCAAATCGTGACAAGGCTCTTAAAGGTCTTAAAGCTCTTAATGTCCGAAGTGATTTAATGGCACCAAGTTCAGAATAGCCCAAAGCATTGGCTATTAAACTAACCAATGAGACCTATAAAAATATAGAAAAAAATATAATTATACACATTGTTCTATATAAAATGGGTTTTTTACAAAGAATAAAGAAATATCAACAGAAATATCAAGTGACAAATGGAAGAACACCATTCTTGCCTATAGTGACCTTGGAGGTTCAATGACACGATTTTCATGACTTGCTGTTAAATGTCCTTTATAGCTGGATAGGGTTTAACAGTCAGATGGAAAGACTCTATTTGTGAAGGATAAAATCTTCAGAATTGCCATACTTTCAACAACTTCATTAAGATTCAACCTTCCAAGCAATTTAAAATTCTGCATAAAGTAAGGCAGTTTATTAACTACCGACAATATAATTAATATACATAATAACTAATAATATGCTAAATAATGTAGTGTTTAATTAGCTTTTCTTATAAATATTGCTTCTAAGTCAGATACTCAGTTCATAGCAACAATGGCCAGGGTATCTATGAAATATATGTTGACAGAGGTGGTACTTTCTCACTTGCCTGAAAACTCTCTCAATAGTTTTTTTGGGTTTTTTCTCTTCTAAGTATAGGAAAATATTATGGAATAGATATTAATAGATGCTAGCATTAAAGCAGTGAGTGCTTTGTTATCTACAAAAGTTGTGAGCTCCTGATTCATGTTATTAGGATTTTATTATTAGCCAGTCCACTTTAGTAAGGAGCAATTAATTTACATCTCAAATGGAACTGGGTTTTAAACAGCATTAATGTGAAAGAATTTAATTTACTTTGAGCAGTTTTGGAGACAGGAGTGGGGAAATATCATACCTTACTCATATGTTATTCAGTTCTACCACCAAAAGCATAGAAGACACATAAATGAACATAGGCTTATCCAGTCCTTGAGAAAATTCCTCAAATGTTCATTTCTGTACCTTGGTCTAGAGAGTCCTTTAAATAATTGGCTGTACAGAAATAGGCATTCACCGATAATGGTGGTAAGATTTTGCTCATTGTATGAAAAGGTGGTTTCCTATGTTACTTGTATCCATAAAGAGCAATTAGATGAATCACAAACACAAGATTTACAAGATCATGTCTCGAAAGAACAACCTGAGAGCAGACAGAAATCAATTATTCATTACTATGTTGCTGTGTATATTAATCTAACAGAAAACAGTATTTTAGGGAATTCGTATCACTGTACCTTTCAACTGGATTACATAACAGGATGGAATTATTTTTATCAAAGGACAGGCTTACTTTATTGTTGCAATGGATAAGTTTGCAAAGGAACTTGCTATATCTATAAGCATACTAGGAAGAAAATCTTACTGATTTTCTGTAGTCTGTAACTGAAGTCTGTTCACTTACAAAAGATAACATTATTGTTTCTGCCATTACATTCATTATTGTAATTAATTATTTATTAATAATTGTCATTAATACCATTTATTTGGCCTGTGATTCTACAGTGAGGGAGTTCTTTTTTATCCTTTGCTGCCTCTAATATATTCCAGAGATAACAAGTAATGGAATTCTCTGTATTTTTAATAGAATATTCAAGGATTCACTTACATCAAGAAGATACCCAGGCACGACAATAAACTTCAGTGTAAAGACAGTACATTTTATGGCTTGAAAAGAAACTATGAAATGTATATTTAAAAAATGTCTCTTGCTGGGAGAGCAAGACTTCTCTTTTAAGGTTGAAGTCACATTAATGGCTCCTTCATTTTATACTTTTCTCCTCAAACTAGCACTGAGCCTTAGCTATCTTTTTCACCAGAGTCAATACAAGCTGTAGCTCCTGTAACTTCAGTGGCATTGGGTATATCAGCAATTTTCAAGTCATTCTCCAGCCTAGTTTGTGCTTTCCATTTCAACCTATTTGCAGCTTTCTTACCATAGTGCTAGTGTTCTTACATCATAAACCTGAAGTTGTTTCACAGAGAAATACTTCATCTGTTTTAAACAACGTTTTCCTTTGATGCAAAGTTCAAATGAGAGGTGAAGATTTGCTTGGAATTCTTTGATATGAATATCATTGTATATACAGCATAAGTATATACACCTGGTCTGTACTGCTCAGACCTGGACTGTTTTCTCAGTCTTCTTACCTTGGTCTTCTGTCATCTGTTCCACCTGTTTTGTTGCTAGTAGGTAAGAAAATAAATGTCTCTGTACACCCATAAATAGATTGAATTGTTTCTTTTGAAATAGGAATGCATACAGATGCAGTAATGAAGTCAAAATCATGGACAGAATTTTTACATTTGTTTCCTAGAACTGGAGGGTTGTATGTCCATATTTTTGTGTACAGATCTTTGAATGTAGACTATCTATTACAAAAAAATGTTTTGAAACTTAGCAGTCACAGTTAACCCTGCTCAAGATCTTCAGTCAGAATTGTCATCCAAGCCAGATCATTGGCCATACAGCTCCACGTTGACTTTATTTCTATTTAGGCCTAAAATTTAATCTGTATGAATTCTGTGCTACTTGGTGAGGTGGCTAATTTATGTGATTTGATTCCAGGTCCTCAGGGCAATATGGCCGTCCTCACTTTCAACACTGCTTTTCCTGTCTTTCATGTAGTTTAAGTGTTTGGGTATTACACTTAACTAGGAGGAATAAACTAAACTGGAAGACTTGGAGGGGGGTGGAGGGTGGGGGGAAGGGGGGGAACCACTGAAGATTTTTCTTTCTATTGAGAAGTTAATGATTTTTCTTATTTTCTGAAAGATGGATACTATATTATCAATTTTCCAGGTAGGCATTTTTGACATTCTTAGAGACAGGACACTGGACTCAATGTAGCCTTTTTTATGCCTTATGTAGCTTTTCTTATGTTATGGTCATTTGCTAAGATGCTATCATTTTTTCTATATGTACTTGGTGAATGACTCTTAATTTATGGTATTTTACTGGCACGTATTCAAAATTTGTTTTGTTTAGATGCATAATTGCAAGCTATGGTTCTGTTCCTGAACTCATTGAACAAGAGCTTTAGGTTTCATGCATATATCATCTGAATATTCTGTTGAATTAATCAATTAATTTCATTAATTTATGGATTAGGTAATGTTATCATAGTGTACCATGTTAGGATACACATGAAGACATATAAGACTGTCTAGGAAGACAAAGTGACTGTCTGTATCTGGTTTCTCAGCACATCAATATGCTCATCTTATTCTTATTTTTATTATGAGGTTGTCAGGGCAGCAGTTGCTTCTTCCTCTGTTCATGCAGCATTTAGTATATTAGTGTAATGTGACCCTTATCTTTTCCAGAATGTTGCTGTTGAGTTAATTATTCTGAAAAGCTAATAAAAAGGTTGAGAACACAGTTTAATTAAATCACTTTAACTGTTTTAACAAAAAGCATGCAACAGTTTTAGCTATATGAAGAAATATTATGTAAGTCATCAATATGATGAACTTTTAACGTACTACACAACAAGCCCAACTGAAAGGTTATTTTGCCACATTTTATTGTTCAAGAACTGTACTCATTGAAATTTTACCAGGCATAAGCAATTGCAGGAAGGTCAAATAATTCATTCTACTTGCAGATTCGTTACTGCCCCACAGTATTTGGCAAAAACATGACATGTTTTAAATGTTACTTATTTCCATTTCATTCAAGTACAAGTAATTAACAAAATAATTTAGAAATAAAGTGTCTATGCTGAATTATAGGACTAATTTACAAGGTTTAAAAATATACAGTGTAAAATGGTATCCACTTAAAATTATCTAAGAATACATACCGTAACACAAAACTACACAAAAAAATTTAGTAACTGACAAACTCATTGGGTATCCCCAGATTACCTGTTTCCTTCCCTGATGTCCTATCTCCTAGCTTTGTAAGCAACAAAGACAATTTAGAGTCATTACAGCTGTACAACAAAACCAACACATAATAAACTCATGACAGATGGCTTCTGGAGTAAGAGGGTAAGAGCAAAAACCAAGGTATAGGATGACGTACTCTGTAGCATCTAGCTGTACTGGGTTTGTCTGTCTCATGCCTTTCCCTGGCTATCTCTGCCAGAATTAGTCTCCTCCAAAAAAGCAAATATGTCCCTGCTTCTTGGCTGCCTGCATCCAAAATTCAGTCTCTTTACTTAAACCACTGTTAAATGTGTTCAAACTAATTTACCAGATTGTGATTTTGGGTAGATAAGGCACTCCTTCCAAATATCTGCTCCTTGCTACAGATATTGTTTTATATAGCAGGAGTGGGGCAGAGAGATGGCATGATAAGGTCTTAAACTGAGGTACCCAGATGTACCAAGGGTCATCTGTCATGGCTGCAAACTGACAAGAGCTGAAAATTGCAATTTCTTTGTGTAATTATTAAAATATAATTTGGTCACAATCACTGAGAGCAACTATGGCTATTTCTCACAGTGAGAGATTCAGGTATGTAAGATACTAAAGGTCAAAGCCCTAGAGAGATACCAGCGTTTACTCTAGAATTTTAGAGGATGGAATTAAACAATTTGATTAACTTTAGTCACCTCTAATGAAGAAGGGCTTACTAGTCTTCTCATTGGGAGCATGTCACTGAATCACACCTTTTAAACTGCCTGTAGGTTCTCTGGTTTTCTATGGGAAGATAACATGAGTTCATATATTTCTTTCAAGTGCTGTCTGATGGTGCTAAAGGATTTGCTGAACTAGCCTCAGGCACAGTAAGACATTTTTTTACCACTTTCTGAAACATTTAATATAATTTTTCAAAAGTAGAAGGTTCCAATCTCATTTAGTCATGCTTTTGTTTATAAAGTTAGAAAGTTGGCAAAATAAGCTGCTTTGCTTATGATGATGTTCTTTACAATTCTGAGAGCCTGCTTAGATAACAGTGTCTCTGAAGCTAAACTATTATTCAGAAACCATGGGGTATGGCTTAGAATAATCTGTTTAGGTTTATGTTACAAAAAGAATAATTAAAACATGAGTTGTAGTTCATCTGAAAAAAAAATCATTCTTAACATAATCCTGGAGCATCTGTCTTCTGCATTAACATCCTCTTAAGAAAACCGTTCACACTACTCCATTCTAGTGTAGATTTTCAGGACAGAGCTGGAGATTAACAGTATAAAGTTTTAAAAAAAGAGAATGTCTTCCATTCTGAGTTATGGGCAAATCAAGCTAAGTTTTTTTTTCTTCTGGGAATCAGAAATCCAATACATTTCTATCATATATTTGTAAGGAATAAGTATTTATGGGAACAGGATTTATGCAAACTTCTCAAGAAATACAGTAACTTGGGCAGAAATTACTATAATTGCACATTGCACGTTTGCCCTGAGATGCCGCCTCTCAGTTCCACACTAAGGACATGTATAGCCAATGAACTGGGTCAGATAATGTGTGAAGGCAAGAGCCCAAAATATCCTGGGAGTAAAACCAGCTTTGATCCCTTCTAACAACACAAGCAAGGCCTTTGCACAGAAGTATAACACAACTGGGAAAGCAGCCAAGAAACCTTGTATTCTCTTCAATCATAAACCCTGCCGAGTTATAGCTGACTTAACTATTGCAGATCATCACCCTATTAAAACTAATTAATTTTTAGACCAAATAACCACTGCCTTTCTGAAAATGATAACAGGATAGTTTTGGGGGACAAAGTTCTGAGAACTCAGATGAAATCTGGACCAAATATATTGTTTCACTTGCAAAGCTGTAGTGTTTGTAGAAGAAATTGGCACAATGTAGTGTCTTCTTTGCTAAGCAATGAGGTAATAAGATCAGAGTCCATTAAAAATAGAATGTTACAAAATTAGGGTTTTTTCCTTATAAAACCTCACATTTTATACAACCTGGGTATGAACTTCTTAACCATGAAGAATGAGCAGCCTGATGACATCCTTTTCCTTTTGCCATATAAATGTACTTTAAAGAACACATCCAGATCACTTTATTACTAATGCAGTATAACTATACAATGTGAATTATTTTTGCATATTTATAAGATTACTTAGTAGTAATGAGGTTTACAACATAAAGAACTTTAATGAATTTTACAATATTTAAGACTGTGTACTTACATCAACAATCAGGAAGTCCAGCCAGCACCACGCATTAGTAAAATATATTTGAAAACCATATGCTACCCATTTTAAAAGCATTTCCAAAATGAAAATATATGTAAAAACTTTGTCAGCATATTCCAGCATGGTCTTGATAGTTTTGCGCTGTTCAATATATATGTCTTCAAAAGCCTATGAAAAAATATATGAAAATATTACTGTTTCACAGAATAAACATGATAATAATAATGAGTAAATAATAAAAAATAAGTAGGTCAGAGCTAAAATTTCCTCTTGTTCATCTGCATACTCTTATTTTATGTATTTGCCATCTTTAACCATACTACAAACTGGAGCAACTTTATGTATTCTGCCCTGTCTGGGGTTGAATATTTACATATCCTATTTTACTAGTGAAAGAAGAAATAAACTCAAAGAATGAATTTTTGTCTGCTGTGGTATTAAGAAACTTTCACATACACACACAACCCCCCCCCCCCCCCCTTTTCTTACACAACAATCTGTTCCAGTTATGTATATTCCATTCTAGAAAGCAGTTAGGGAGATTACATTTCTATCCTTCATCAATCAAACTTATGTCTAAATGTCAAATTAAAGAGCAATGTGTTTGCTAGAATGTACACAATGCACATTGATACTGTAGCAAGTGTTCAACTGGAGTAAAGCTGGAAAAGTGGGTAATGATTTACATGTTGGGAAGTAGCTATAAAGTTTAATTTGCTGTCACACTCTTGCCTATCTCCTGCCTTCAAAAAAGGAACAGAATGAAGTATTTATTCCTTTTTTTGTATGGTCTTTCATAAGCAGAATCCAAGTGGCTGAGCCTAGAAGGAATTACAGACTTAAAATTATACATTTAGCTATATTATTCACAGTTAACAATGGTCCTTTCTACCCAAATCTCTTGACAAACATGCTGAAAGTTGGCAGGCAATTTAAATCTTGAATGCTCGTTTAAATAAAATTGTGCCAACTTTACAGTAGTAAACAAAAAGTATCACTAAAAAAGTGCATGTGAATTTCAACAAACCTTTTCAAGTTTGGGCCAAGTTTCATTCCATCCTGAAAAGATGGAATGCAGGTAGTTTTATACAACTCCAAGCAAAACAAGTCTTTCTGAAGAAAATTTGAATTTTGCTGTTGCTTCTAAGGAGTTATCTAAATATTTCAGCATCTGCAATTTTTTTTTTTTACTTACTAGTGCTCCACTGCTGAGGAGAATCATGAAGACAATGAAGGTCTCAAACCAGTTGTGCTCAACTATGCTGTAGCAGGTTTTTCTAAGATTCCACCAAATTTTTCCTTTGCCATCCTCTATACTTACTTGACAACATGGAAATTTCTGCACACAACCTGCATTAGATTAAGAGATATTAGGATCCAAAAGCAAATTACTTCAAAGTCAATTTTTACTGCGGCATCAACATATTAACAGATTTTATATTTTTTTTTTTATTATTTAAACAGTGGAATACTCTTTTATAGGCTTCAAATATCTGAATATCTGAATACAAGAAACCAGACAGTAGTAGATATAATAATGAGTAAACTCAATCCAAAAAACTGATTTTTTTGGCTGTTGGCATGTAACTGTTCCCTTTGTTGATGGAGTCTCAAAAAATTTAATTTGTTCCAAATTTCAAGGGCCTTTTCAAATAACTGAAAAGCATTTTAAAATAGAAAAGTTAATGAAGTTTCTTAGTTACAAGATGTGTGCAGTGACCAGGCAGATAAAGTTACTCAAAGACCAGGGAAACCTTGTTTTGGCATCTGATTTCCAGCATTCTAGGCAAAGAGTATTTTCTTTTGATTGTTGAGGTCATGGCGGTTCACCAGATTTGAAACTCTCAAGAACTTAAATGTGCCTAGTAATAATGCCATTTTACTAATACATCTCTTAAATCAGCAGTTTCTACAACCTTCTGTAAAACAGGCTTCTGGTTCAAGAGCTTCTTCACTTTCAATTTCTGCTTGCTCGCCCTCTCCAGGAGGAGCAATATCAACTGTGCTGCCTTCTGATGAACTGGATGCATTTAGTTTCTGCAAGTAAAGTACCACAGGAAAAAAATTTCTTATTAGATACATATTCTGTAAAAAATTATACTGAATCAAATCATGCCATTCTTTGACTTTTGAAGAACATGGAATTTATAGTGATAAATATGCATCTCCATCGTAATGACATGTGCATTGTATAGTTCCGTTTCCCAGGTTATCTTCTCATAGGGAACAATTAAATATAATTTGGCTACTAACCTGATCCATGTATAAGACTTCTGAAGTATTCACAGCAGTATTAAAACTGGAGAGCTTGCATGTACCACACTCTCAAGTTATTTCATTTTTTTTACTATACTGGATTATATTGAAAATGTGTCTTAGTTTTCCCAGCGAAATGAACTAACAGAAAGCTCCACATATATCTTCATGTCCACTACAGATGGTGTTTTCACAAATATACACCATATCTGGATTAAAAAGTTGTAAATTTAATGGCATTTAATGGCAAATTTCTGCACAATTAAATTTTTGCAAAAAGCATAAATAACCAGATCTTAAATATCTTCTTTGCATTCCAGTCTCCTATGCATCTTAAGAGACCTCCTGGGGTCTTTTCATCCTGAATTTTTCTATCATTCTACCACTTTTGTGTATAGTGAAATACTATAGTTTTTACTATGGTAAAAGCACTTCTAGATCTGAGAACTCTAAGAACTGGAGAGTGATATAAAGCAACTTTTTTACGTATTATGTAACTTTTTACCAAGTACATTGAAATTTGGATCAGGTCAAGGTGTTTATCAGTCATGCAAGACTGCCCATAATTTTGTCCTTTTAATAAAGCCTATTTTGAAAGGACAAACCTGCTAAAGATGTACACAACTAATGCAATAATCAGACATAGAGTTTCTAACTTCTTTTCAGTTGTCAATACTGTTTGTGTCTTTAATTGTTTTCCTCCAAAATACATTCACTTTTACTGTGAAATAGGGCTTGTAATCAGAAAGCAACATTAAAAAGCAGTGAAATACTTCTGGTTTATACCATGTAGCAATAATGCATAGGAATTTTGGGGGATGTAGAATGCACCTCTAACTTAAATACTTCTAATTGTACAGGCACTGATGTAACATTTTGTCACAGACTAGATTTGTGGTTTCAACTAAGCAGATCTGGTCATACCCGTTGACCTATATGAAGACATTTCTATACATTTTTTCTGAGAAAATGCTTAATACCAATTACTTTTCATATTTAGTTTTCAAGATAGTGGTATTTTTAGAATATAATAATAAAAATACCCTCTTCAGATTATTTGAATGATTTTGCATCGAATAATAAAACAATAACTTTTTGAAGCGGCATTTCCATGTATTCACGTATTCACTTCTTCAGGGGCACTGCTGCAAATTAAAACTAGTTATTTAACTCTTCAGTTACAACGCAATCCCTCCAAGAACATGCATTGGGAGCTAAGGGCTTTTTTCTGCCAGAAATAATATAAATGGCACATATATCTTTATATAGTTTGGTAAGCCATTCTTTCCCCATATTCAACTCTTACATGAGATGAATGAAGTTAAAAAAAAAATAATCATGTTGGGTGATGGATAATTTCAGGGTTAAGTTTCAAGAGGCTGCCTTTCACACACATGTGCAGATGTAGTCAACATAGGGTCACTCAGACCTCAGGTTGCATGGCTGTTACTGCACTGGGACCAAAAATAAAGAACATATCGCATAAGAGAAAAGATTTCTGAAAACCACACAGGTATGAGTTTGAAAACCAGTCTTTCCCTTTTTAAATATTATGACCTGCCCTACATGGAAAATTACGCTGACAAATGTGAAACTATTTGGGTAAGTACATTGAGATTTGGATGTTTTCAGTGGTTAATTTTTGCTTAGCAAACATGTTAAAATATCATGTTCCCTTTTTCATACTGCACTTCCTCTATGATTTCCAAAATTTATATATGTAAAATAATTACAGACATATTGCCTCTAAATGGAATACTCTTATTACTGGTCATGTAGATCAGTAAATCTGAAATAAAATACTGTGTACCTCACATTGTGAGAATATTTTAAGCTTTGCTTTCTGTATTACATGTACAGTCCAAACCGCACATTAGCGTACACTATATTAAGCATAATTAGCACACCACCTTATTATCCACACAAAAGGCTCTCTTTTAAAAAGAAAATAAGATTAACTATCTTATTACCTATCACTGTAATACAAAGAAATAAGAAGTCCGAAACCTGTTACTGAAATTATAGGCAGTTTCTTCATGAAATAAAAATCAAATATTGTGACAATAATAATCTCCCACATTTGAGTTAGGAAAATTAAAACTAATTCATGGCCTGATCCATCATCATTAAGTCAATTAATGCTTAATAGTAGCAAGATAAAGGTTCATATTAATCATTAATTATTAATATCTATGAATGCCAGTTAAAAGGCAACCAATTTTTATCTGCATCTTCCCATGTAAACTCTGTTGCAGATAGTCCTGTCAGCATAGCTGCTAAAAACCCAGTGACAGAAATGTGATTTATAATCAGTACAAACAAAACCTACAATAATTCTTCTCATTATTTTTCACATAAAGCATTTTCATTATTTTTTAAATCATCTTAAACAAATTATTTAAAAAAACTCATTAAGTTAATAATACTCTTTTTTGCTTCAAGACCCTAAATTAGGAAAGAACCATTGCATTTTAAATAAGGTGACTAATGATTTCTTTCCTAACAATAAAACTAATAAAACTAATAGGAAACTCAAGATACGTGATGGATTAACACAATCTTCTTTTCACCTTATAAATGAGATTATTAGCCTCTAGGACACGCCATGCCCTGTAAATACGTATTTGCATCTTCACATTTTCCTTTACAAGGATACACTTGAAAGCAATTGCTTATGATGCAGCATTCTCAAGGCCTGAATCAGCAAAACAACATGCTTGACTACAGCAGAAGCCTGAGCAATACTGTGAAAATCACAAACAAAAATAAAATAAAAAATAAAACTACCTCAATGGGATTATGGTTCTTTTAAAACAGTATTATAAATATTATTGTATAGTATAAAACATAAAAAAATGCTTCATCACCAACCCAAATACTTGGTTAATATACGTATAATCAGCCTCCATACTGTCCTTTCAGAGCAGTGCATCTTTTTTCAACAGCTTGGATCATTAAAACAAGCTTTGACCAACAGCATGTTAATGTGCCCGTTTACAAGAAAATGCATTCACTTAAGACCCGGTCTTGCTCTCATTTGATTTTATTCTAGATTTCAATAAGAGCAAGAGCAGGCTACTAAAATTTTAAGCTTTACAAATGGCTTCATGATTCAAGTGACAATAAAATAAGGGGATTCAGCCATTACAAATTGCCTTTAGAAATTCAGCCATGTGGTTTTGTACTCTGATTCTTGAAAGCTGCACTGTAATTGAGTGACAAAATATAAAATAATGGGGATCAGTGATTCCAAAGTGATTCTAAACTGACTTTAAATCTCAGATGTTATGATATTTGACTTTTATACAATATTAAGAAAACTTTAAAATCTCTTTCCTTAAGAGCTTTATTTGATGTTTGAAGCATATCTTGGTTTAAAATTTAATCAGTAAAATCTAAGAATTTTCACAATACACACCAATATTATTTTTTTTGGCAGCTCTGGGAAATTTATACTACAATATAGATAGATCAAACTATGGCATAATCAATGAAACTGAACTATTTAGTTAGCCTTTTGAAGCCAGTAAGACTCTGCCTGAAGGAAATAGCTTTGAATCCTGATGTAGGGCTGAAATCTCAATCCCAACAAAATTTTGATGCCTAGTTGTACTAGGATAATTTGACTTCCTTAGTTTCATGTAACTTTGGCTGCTGTGCACTATTTATTGTCCCTATTCCTGAAGGCTCTGCCAATTATCCACCAGTGGAGATTAGGCTTGCCTATAATGAAAAAAACCCTGGGGTAAATACACAAGGAATTTTATAAAAATGGTGCTCGCTACTCCATAGTCTTTCTAACATACACCAAGTGAAGTCCCCCAACTCAGTCACAGACTGCTGTCATGAAACACATTTCAAAGTACCACTATTTATAAAGGAGTTTAAAGTTTAAGAAAAGGGTATTTGTAAAACGCTTTGCTTTCAAAGTTTATTAAGGGCGGGTTATTTGCTAGGTATAATTTTAGCCGTTGTGAAACTGTTTGCTCTGCTTACAGTTTATAAAACTCAAGATACGCACTGCCCAAATGAATACAGAATGTACTTTGTAGCACCCTGAATATTTGAATTACAGTGCATTGTAGATTTAATGGTATAACAGTGTAATTTTTATACGATTAGCTACTACAATAGTTTAAATGTTATTCATTAAGAAGCTGAAGTTGTGGCAGTAATCATCACATAAATCACTTAAAACATTTCATTAAATATTTACATTTATAAGGGCTGAATCAAAAAGGGTTGTTTTTATTTTGTAAAAACTATGCATGCTCCCTTTTTCTTTGGCCTCTTCAATGTATAACATTCCAGTACTTTTATGATCCATACTTCAAAACCTGTAGAGCATGCAGTTACTGCTGAAGACTGTATTAAAATACCCAGAAAAATCAGTAGCAGAGTTAAGAAACGTACGTCGGGATTGCCAATCCCACCTGACCATGCTGTGATGTGAGTCCCATGACTCTGCAGAGAGCAGCTGTGCATGTTTCTACTGTCTTGCAATGGATAGGGAAGGTACATAGCTGAATAGCATGCAGGCCAGTCAAAATCCATTAAAAAGTGATTATATATATATATACATATATATGTATAACTTGCTTAGGTAACCTGTGTGAAAGTGGTGACACGTTGCTCTACCTGGTTAAAAAGCACCAGAGCTGCATTCTTGATTGCTCCAGCTTGGTTTTACCCCTGTGAGAAGTAAGAATGGTAGGCAGTGAAGTTCAAGACACAGGATCTCTAGTTTTCCTCTTTTTGGAATCTCTAATTCAAACATGGCTTTAACACAATTAAAACATAATTATTAAATATTTTATGATCATTTGGCAAAAAGGGAAATACATACCACCTGAAATGTTCAACAAACTTCTCTACAGAACTTGTTTATTTTAGAGAAATAAGAAACGCAGAAGCTAGACCTAATAATCCACACTCTGAAATTATGATTCATAAATAAAACCAAAATGAATTAATAAAGACATGGTTAGCGGATTTGGAAAATATTCCAGTATTTATGTAGTACTTAATGCATATTAAGGAAAATCTTAAGGGTTGTTTTGGTTTAATGTTCTAGTCTTCATTTAACTGACGACGGGATTATCTCTTATATTTGCAAAAAATGTACATACAGTAAGCAAAATACTCTGAAGATGCACGTCTTCCCATGTCTCCTTCATCCTCTAATAATGGTGCTGGAACTTATAGATCTCAATGAAAATAAACCTCCTTCATTTCTGTTCAAATTAAATTTGGTGAAGTGTCATATTGTGTAAGTTTCTAGTTTAGATTCAGTATGCTATATACTTCTGAATCTATAATCACTCTGTTTCAAAAGGGGATTGGATCAGTGTCTGGATACCCATCAGTGTATCCAGAGATACGGTTTCATTCATGAGATTATCCACAGCTAGTCCATAACTTAAAGAATCAGTAACTTTTGAAGACACTGTCCAAGAACTAGTCAGTTTTAGAAAAGGAGAATTTTGACTGTTGGGTATTTTAAAAGGAATGTGATAAAAAATCATCTAACAAATTGATCAAATCACTACTGGGTATGTTTTAGCTAAGAAATTTATTGAAGTACAATGGCAATGCTTAACTTTTGGGAATGCAATAACTGTGTTCCTTTCTTTTTACTTCACTTAAGTCACAAAGGCACTAGTGAAGCCAGTCAGAAAAATGAACTTATTGTTTTGAAAATTCAGTGGATTAGAATATGAAGGATAATTTTAATTTTATTAAAACCATCCGGTTTGATTTCAGAATTTAATTGAGCAGCTTTACTTCTCCAATCTGAATTTGCACTTACTGTACATAAAATGTAGATAGAAAGGCTTTTGAAATTCTGAACAATAGAGGCCTGTAGGTATATGTATTTCTTCAGTTGTGAAATAAGCTTTCTGTAACTGATGAATATCTTTGGAATTACTTTTCCATGTTGAAATCCAAAACTTTATTCATGAAGTTGTGATTCAGATGTAATGAACAGTTGTTAAGTGCTACAGAAATACAATAGTTAGGAGTCTTGTATTTGGAAAGATTAACATAGTCTATTCATTTCACTGATTAGCAGGCATATTTTGTAACAAAAACAGCATCCACAATGCTAACTAAAAACCACTAAATTATCCCCTTTAGTTACTTCTAATTTTCTTATTATCTTCAAAGTAAATTATCTTGAGTATCTTATTTTCATAGCAGAAATCTGTTATTTCTAATGGTTATTTCATGGGGTATTGCACCACTTTAGTAGATATTAAAAAAAATTCTTTCAAAGTATCAAGGAAATGTTTGCTTTTTTTAGGTACTTTCAGCCAACTATTACTCTAAAGAAGTGGGTAACTGAAAACTAATACATGCTACTGTTTTCTTTCATCCAAACAGAGACATTCCCAAATTTCTAGCGACATGTGTTAGAAAGATGTTGTTTAGATCTGGAACGTGCAACCAGGTTCCAGCACTGATGCTGGCAGATTTGGGAAGTTATTAACTCGCAAATTAATTAGAAAGTTTTTTTATGAAAGAAAAAAAAAAGAAAGAAAAAAAAAGAAAGGAACCAGCCTTCAGAAAGACACTTGCTGGCTAGAGTTATTTGCAGTTACAATTTCTATAGTAATGACCTGCTCTTGGCATATTTCTCAGGGGCACAGAGTTCCTGCCCCACTTCTAGCATGACATTTATTGCTGACAGACTTTAAATAACCACTCTCTTAACATCAGTGACAGTCAGTAAGACACCAGAAAAAAAATGGTTCATTTTACAGTTCCTGTGCATATCTAGCTTCTCACAGCTCTGTTGTTAAATAAGAAGTTAATAAAGAGGATACCTTCTGAGGGTATTTTAAGTGCTAAGTACTGCCACAGTTAAGGCAGGGAAAGTTCTGCCCCATGTCTTACCCCTCCTTTTGCAGACCAGGCCTTCTCCTAGCAGGAATGCTGTCTCAGTGTTAACCCTTGAGAGGCAAAATAAAGCAAATGATGGTGTACCGGTCTAGAGAGGTAATTTAAACACTGCACCAATATACTCTTTATCTTCCTCAAAAGACAATCAGAAGGCAGCAAAAGATTCAACAGTACTGTTGACTTGGTAGGAGAAGATTGGGAATCTTCAAAAATTCCTGTCACATGCCAGAGTATCTGTTCATGTATTACCAAAGCAGATGGACTTTTATACACACAATAAAAAAAGTACTTTATCCTTTCCCTAAAAATCATCCAGAAGGAATGGAATAAGGAATCCAGAACAGAAAGTGCAATTAATATAAAATTCACAATTTTCAGGACACTGGTAAGAAATTCCTGTCTTATTAAATACCTTTCACAATATGCACACTTGCACTGTACAAACACATATCAAACAGTTAAATGCTAAACATTTGTGTGTGAGCAGAACTTGAGGGAAGCACTAATGCTCCATCTTCACGATAGTAATGATTATTACATTCTGTGGAAATCTTGAGGCTCCACAGAAATCCTAAATTTATCCTATCCCCATTGAAAATTTCTTCACAAGTTCTTAATATAAACACCATCCACCACTAACTGGCAGGTTTCCCACAGTCACCTGAAATTTTCACTTCCAAATTGTTTTTACAGAGTTTTGGATTTGGTTTCTTCCTGAAGACATACGGATACATCTGAAGTCCATAAAAAAAATGCAAAATCCCTTTTGATTTATTACAGTCATGAAATTTCAGGATGGCCTTAGAACAAAAAAGCATGATGCCCGGACCAAACAAAGATGGGAATGAACAGAGCAATTGACTTATGAAAGTCACCTTGAAATTTGTATCATTTTGAACTCAGCATAACAAGGGCATTTACTCCATTTTCTTGAGGTGTACTTACATCATATATTCACTTGAAAACAGAGGAGTTTCTGCCTTTGCATTGCATTTTGTTTTGTCCTCAGCTGTTCTGATAGAATACATGGCAGTACACTGTAAACTGAATGATTCAATCTATCTTAAAGAAGAAATAAACAAATAATACCTATGGGATGATGTTATTTAACTAACACCACTCCAGTGACATGCCTTATAGTACAGACCCACAAACACTGTAGTGGAGAAAGTGGTAAAGGAGGCTGCCAGGGGATCAAGAGCCAGGTGTGGACGGGAACTTCCCAAGCCAGATCTGCTGCTGAAGCTGATATGTCATGTAACCACATTTAGCATCTGCACAGCTTTATAAACCTCCCAGCTTCCTAATGTATATTACAAGCTTTTTAAAAAGTAACATATTTGGAAAGTTTTTGAGCCTATAACTTCATAAGATGGAGTTACTAGGAAGGCAATCATCACTGTATTTATCAAAACTAACCACGAGGAAAGCAGCAAATTTATAATAAAATGTCATTTTAAAGGACATCAGAATATATGAGAAGACTTAGAAGACTTTGCTAAAGGTTCATAGTGGAAGGCAATTAACTTTTATTAGATCAGCTTACTCTCAGGCCCAGACTCACGCTGACAGCTTTTATTTTTATACTAGTTGTTCTCATAAATGGTATCACTTTATACTTCCTGTATTCTTAAACTGTCATGGATAAGCACTACTCCTATACTATCATATACTTGCACTGAAAATGTCTGCCTCATAAATGAGCAACTCAGATAGAATATCTTGCTTTTAATCTCAGAATTGTTATGCAGAGTAACCATCTTTGCAGCTGCAAACACACACACACTATGTTCCTTTATATTCTTTAGCAAAAAAACCCTATTCTATGATAAACTGAATCATGGCTATCCATTAATGTTATGCAATATAGTTTGGTATTGCTGAGGAGTATAGCATATTTGTAAATATGGCAGCTAAACAGCCATGATACAGTCATGAATGCAGGACTCCTTTATAAAAGAGCTTGCTTTATGGTAAACAAACCCTTTTATATTAATGAGTTATCACACAACATCGTAGCTTCTAATCTAATTGAAAACATATTTATCCATGGGTCCTGATCCCTTAAACCTCAGAGTTCCTACATTTCTAATGGCACCAAATAAAATTTTATTGTGCTAATACATTTATTGGCTTGTCATTGATCATTATTCCAACATACAAAGTTTTTCTTGAATACCGTTATCACCTATTCATGATCACTTCTGGTATTGGAGTCAGTTATATTTTGGAGTACATGGCTTCTGGTTCTTAGATCAACTTTTACCTCTTTGTGCAATAGAATAGGGCTTTCAAGTAAACTGTTTCCACATGCATATGTATTACAAGGTTATTCTGCTCTCCAGGATAACTTGAGATACTGCTTTACCATGACATTAATTAGTATCTGGATTACTTCAGCCAGCCATAGTCTTTGAACACAAAATCTGTAAAATATTACCCAGAAAACTTTCTAGATAATCCAGAATACATCACTGATTTACAATGTATCAGTGTTCATTTTTAGAACTACCCTAAATATAGAAAAAAATATTTTTTCTCTGCTTATATTTGATTTGGTATGCAAAGCTGTATACGCTTGATTGTTTCTTGGCCTTCTACAATACTCTTATTCCATAAATCCTGATTGCATTACAGATACTGCAGAAAGAATGCTTTATGAAATGTGTGCTAGTCCTAAAACCTGACAAAATTGTGAAAGAAATAATCATATTTAAAATGATACATCTTCCAAATGCTAGTAAACAGGGGATTAAAAATGTAAACTCTAAAGACCCTGTAGTATACCATCACATAGGGTAATTTTTTTCTTGAATTATAATTACATAAAATACTAAAATATAAAACATATTTACATGAGATACAAGTTTTAAAACAATTCTAAGTAAGTAATTAAGAAATATGTAAATGCATGACTACAATTATTAAGATACAAAAAATCCTACCTGTTTGCCTTCTTCCATATCAGATTCGCTGCTAAATTCTTCTGTATTTAGATTTTCAAAATCTGATTCTCCAACTGCAATTGGCACTGTCACAGTGAGGCCTGGGTTGTTTATAAATGACATGTAATCATTTTCATCGATTACATATTTTTCCACACTGCTTCCTGTGCCTACACCACTGGTGGTTCCGTTCCCATCTTTAAGATAATTCAGATCTTTGCTTATTTCAACAGCAGTATGATTGGAAATGCAGCTGTCTTTCTTGTTTAGCTCTTCAAGTGCTTTGATTTCCTCTAAAGCTTTCTGCTTTCTAACAAAGGCTTTTTGGATGAACTCCTGTATTTTTTTTTTAACATAATCTATTCCCTTCTGAATCCTTGCCACAGCAATCTGGAGATTGTTCATTTCATTATCATCATCAGTAGCAGCAAGGTTGTCTGAACTAAATGAGCTCAGCAGCAAGGCCAGAAATAGGTTCAACACCTAGAAGATGAGAGAATAAAGCTATATAGTAAATAAATACATATAAGAAGTGGTGGACTTGGCAGTGCTAGGTTAAGGGTTGGACTCAACAATCTTAAGGTCTTTTGAACCTAAACAATTCTATGATTCTAAAAAAACAGTAGAGCAGATTACTGATCATAATTAGCTTTCTGGCGCTCTGCACATTTGTGCGGAATGTAATTTCAAGATTGCATGGTAATGTAAACAACTAGAATACAAACATTTTGAATTCTATTTTATAAAAATTTAAATCATGTTAAAGTATATCACTAAAATAAGAGAATTTTGACAGGTAATGAAATACAGTTTTATGTGCATATCAGAACAAACTGCATAGATTAACAGTAAAAGAAACTTAGAAAACATATAAATAGTGCATTCTAAGTACAATCCTAAGTTCTCCCCGATCCAATATTTATCAGTTGAACTTTTGGCATTTTAACTTGTCAGCTTGCTTTAAATTTTTTTTATAAAGGTTTCTTCTATAATTTTGCTAGTTAGAAGCTTTCAAACACATTTTTAGAATGGACATCCAATCAGTCTGTACTCTTTTTTTTTTTTTTTTTTTCTCACCTAAAGAGGCCAAAATTTCGGTACATAAATTCAAGATATTTTATATAAGAACAGCTACATTATGCTTTATTTTTATTAAGTCAGAAGCATTAGTGCTGGAATTAGCTGTAAGGGGTATAAAAAAGTCCATTAGATTTTTTTTTCTCCAAAGGTGCAGCTGCCCAGAAGCTGGTGCAGCATAAGCTTTATTTCAAGACTAGTTAGGAAGACATTTTTATTTAAACAGCACCTCTAAATTTGCTGCAGCACTCCCATGATAGGGTGTTTGATTTGAGATTTTGGTGTATTCCTAAATTCCTGGACCCATAGTGAGTACTTCAGTGTATGGAAATGAGTGAAAAAAGGGAGAAGAGAATCATCATGTTTCTACCCAAAACCTAGCACATCCAGATTTATTTTTTAATTCTAAATAGAAGCATGACAAACATTCTCAAACTAGCTGTAAGTTATGTACATATTGTATCAGAGTTAATGTTCAGAAATGTTCATCACGTACCACAAGGTTTCCAATCACCATGACCAGCATGAAAACAATAAGGCACATGGTTTGGCCTGCGACCTCCATGCAGTCCCACATCGTTTCTATCCATTCTCCACACAGCACTCGAAATACAATCAGGAAAGAGTGGAAAAAGTCATGCATGTGCCAGCGTGGAAGCACACAGTCACTGGAGATCTTGCAGACACATTCCTTGTAGCTTTTCCCAAACAGCTGCATCCCAACCACAGCGAAAATGAACACAATGATGGCCAGCACCAGGGTCAGATTCCCCAGAGCCCCCACTGAGTTGCCAATAATCTTAATCAGCATATTTAGGGTTGGCCAAGATTTTGCTAACTTAAAAACTCGAAGCTGAAAAACAGAAATGCAGAGGTATCATTGGTATTAGCTATGAAACAGAAGCTAGGTCAAAGTTGTTTAGCAGAGAATATCAGTTTCTGTAGATTAATTTTTTCTTCAGTAGGAACATATTATTATTTTAATGGAAACTAGGCAGCATGGAGTATTTGCCTAAACTGCAGTGTTCAGCATTTCGTCTTAGTGATGCACATAGAAAAAAACCCATAATTTATGTTTGTACCACATTTGAATTTATTATTTTTAGTATTATTAATATTATTTAAACATCTAATTACAGATGATTACTGAACAATTCTTAACAGCATCTTGGAAGTTCATACTCTTTCCATCACCTTCACTACACCCTCTTTGCTGGCTTGGTTCCACATTTCCCTCAGCACCACACTAGGTCTTCCAATTTTAGTTTGACAACAATTTTTGAAGCAACAATTTGATGCTGATATTATCATGTCTATTCAAACCATAAACACTAACTTAAATATAATATTCAGTAACCAAACCATGGTATATGAAGTTGGATACCATTGCAACTGGTGATAATAAACCAAGTCACTACTTCCTGCTCTATATATTAGGAAATAACCTAGGTTTTCAAGTAATGTGATAACTATTAGTAATAGAGACTTTTAAATCAGGAATCTTGTGTCTGTAGTAAACGTACCTAGAACTTAGTTTGTACACTACACTAATTGCTATAAAAAAGACATTTCTAGTAGAAGCTCAATAATATTTCATTTTAAGTGATATCCTAAAGTCAGATTGTTATGACTCTTTGTTATGAGTAATAGAGTTACTAAATGTTTATTCTCCATGCTCATTAAAGTAAATGTTGTGAAGAAAGGACCTACGTAGGGGCTTTATAAGTAACACAAAATAATATTCACAATACAAAGAATAAAAATGTTAAGATTCTTTACGCTGGTGGCAATATGTTTTTACAGCTATTCAGCATTGATAAACCTTAATGAAATCACTATAATGAAGATTTACAAACTTCTCAAAAGGTAGCATTTTATGCTGGCAAAGGATATCAGTAGGATAGGATATCAATAGGGTAATTTGATATCAAAAGATATCAAAGGATATCAACTGTCAAATACCTTAAACTTGTACTTATCAAATATAGCTTTCAAATTAGACAATATGAAAAACGTGTGAGCCATTTAAGTATATAATATATCCTTTAGACACTAGTAATTAGTACAGATATTAGCTTTTTTTTTTTTGAGACAAAATGCATGCAAGTGTTTAATTATCAAGGTATTTACCAATCTGAATGACCGAAGAACAGATAGTCCTTCAACATTTGCGAGACCAAGTTCCATTAAACTAAGGCTAACGATAATACCATCAAAAATATTCCAGCCTTCTTGGAAATAATAATAAGGGTCCATGGCAATTATCTTTAGTACCATTTCTGCTGTGAATATCCCAGTGAATACCTAAAACAAAATGTAATTAATTAGTTGAGTTGTTATGAGAAATTTATATACCTCAGTAAATTTTTCTAAGCCAGTTGGAGTTCTCATACTTGTTACTTATACCTGTTACTATAAAAAAGAGCTGATTACTATCTCAAAATGGCATCTAAGTATTTCTAAAGACTAAAAACTGATAATTAAAAAAACCCTAAATCAGGACAGATGCAGGAGGGCAGAGGATTGATTAAAAGCTATTCACCATTCAGCAGTTCAGCTCCGGTTTGTATTTGATTGATATGTGCTGAACTATCCATCCAGCAGATGATGTGATATGATCCAGTGCTTTCAGTCCTGTTTCTAGAGTATAGTTCCAGTACAGCAAAAGAAGACTTGACAGCATTTTTTTTCTTGCTTGCAGTGTAAACACAAGTGTTAGAAAAAAACTCTCCAAAGTCAGACTCTCTAAGGACAGACTTTCTAAGTTCTGTCTTTTAGGTCAGAGTTGAAATGTATGGGTGGAATAGACAGGGGAAGTTGGAGTTTCTTAGACTGGGCTTTTTGTAAGGATATAGAGGTTTCATGCACAGTTACTATTCTGTGTGATAGTTATTTCCTTTTGGGAAAAAGAACTTCATAGTGATAATGTTCTTTGAAATATCTAGAAGTCCCAAATATGAAATCACCAATGCCTCTTAGTGTTTTAAAGTCCAGAATTTAACCTAACGCTTTTGCAATGAGTAGTGATCAGTGGTTTGTGGCAGCATAATAAAGAAGCTTTGAAGCATAGTGCAAAGCCACTAAAATCTTTTGAATAATCTGCACAACATGCAAAAGGTATCCTAGATGATCCAGAAGTCTACTACAGTATACTACTCTGCCTTGTGATAGCTCTTTATCCAGCTTGTTCTCAGTCCTCCTACAGTTAAATATGTCTGCTTTGCTTCCATAAAACTTATGTAACACTAACTATACTCATTATTACCTTTTAATTTAAGAAGGTTAGGAAGTAGATATAATGCTGTGGAAATACTCACCATTGTCCAAGTGTAAATATTAGTATTTTTTTAAGTGTTTTATTTTGAGAAACCAGAAATATAGCAATAAACACTATACAAATAAATTGATATTTCAGGCTGAGGGAGTTGTTCAGCTTGGAGAAGAGAAGGCTATGGGGAGAACTTTTAGTGGCCTTTTGATACTTAAAGGGGGCTTGTAAGAAAGACAGGGACAGACTTTTTAGTAGGGCCTGTAACAACAGGACAAGGGGTAATGGTTTTAAACTAAAGAGGTAAATTTAGAACAGATATTAGGAAGAAATTCTTTAATGTGAGGCACTGGAGCCGGTTGCCCAGAGAAGCTGTGGATGCCCCATCCCTGGAAGTGTTCAAGGCCAGACTGGATGGGGCTTGAGTAACCTGGTCTAGTGGAAGGTGTCCCTGTCCATGGCAGGGGGTTGGAGCTAGATGATCTTTAAGGTCCCTTTCAACCCAAACCATTCTATGATTCTATGAAATAATCAGAAGAATGTAACAGGTATTGCTATCTGTGGTATATAGAACACAACGAAGATTATACTTGACAAAACTGTCATACTTGTCAAAATAATTGAAAAAAAAAACAATGAGAAACATTTCAATTTGAAATATGTTGTTCACAAAATAATCCATTCCATCCTCAAAATACTTCTCTTGAGCATAACTTCATCCTCAAATACATAAAAATACATTTTAACAGAAGTAAACTCAAGTTTTCTTGTAATTAGGTAAGACTTTTAAGTACTGAATGAATTTTAGTACTATGAAAATGAATCATTGCATTTTAGAACTGTTTCTTCCTTCTTGTTAAAATGCTACAGAAAGGACAGAGTCATATTTGTCATATTTAATTTATCCTCAAACAGACCATGATGTCACATGCAAAGAGTAAATTAACATATTTTGAATAGAAATCACCAAATTAAGGTTAATAGATTAATACAGTGAGAAACAGAGAATTTAATTGAAACCAGCAGGACTAGTATTCACTGCAGATATATATAGTCCTAATTAAGGATACTGGATTGTTACGAAGATAGTTAAAAATATGACTGTTGCTAGCTTAGAATAAAAAAAAACAACATAAAAATATGAGATGTGAAAAGGCAAAAGACCTTGTAAGTATAAATTTTTTGAGAGAAATAGTTCTAATAATATGACAGAACAACATTTTAAAAGACAATATTCTGTAATCTGTGATGAATATAAGAATATGCCAGCAATCAGATCTTTGTCCAGGAGAAAATAAACTAATGCACACAAGAACACATAGGTAGTAAGCTCAATTTTAGTTCTATTTTTTAAAAAAAGTCATAGAAGGATGTACTACCAGTACATATAAAGAAAATATTTAGACTTTAAAACATACTTGGACTAAGAAATCTGTTACTGCTCCATTTAAATATTAGCAGAATTTTCAAAACTAATCTTTCTGAATTATTAGTTTAGAACATTTGGTTGGTTCTGATTTTCAGGACTGCATGCTGTGTGAGTCAATCCATACATCTCCTGTGTAAACTACTGGTAAAAAATTAAAAATGTACAAATATTCTTCTGAAACAAACAATTTCAAGGGTCAGTCCTCTGCTTCCTGAGCATTAGAAGCAAATTGAGAGAAACAGACAAGAACATTTAAGTGTTATGCCACATTTAGATAGCTGTTCAGAAAAGTAATTACATGTAACCCTAAATCTCTGGATCAAGTTACCTAAAGTGGCAAGGACTTACTGCTAAAAAGAAATATATCTTTCTTGGAGATGTACTTTCTCTGTAGTGTAATTTAAAAAAATACAGAGAGAAATTCTGACATCTGAATATTTCATCAATTTCCTGCAGAAAAAAAATATTTTCTGTGCTAGAATATCAGTACTATGGCTAAAATTAGATAATCTACCTTAATATTTTACAGAAAAACCCCAAGGCAGACTTCAAGAAATATGACAATCCAGTGAAGACTGTACTTCCACACATATTCAGTTATTTCATTATAGTGGTTACAAAATAATTCATGAAAACTTAAAGGCTCCAGTAAAAATCGCTTTATCTATGAAAATCATATATACAGTTTTTAAGCTGATTATAAAAACCAAAATGGAATAAATTTTAAACCAATGTAAAGCATTTATGCACTTTTTCTTTTAGAAACAGGTATTTTTACCCCAAGTACTGCATGACGAACCACTTACCAGGTTCCCTACAGAAAGGACACTGCTAAACTGTTCTGTCATTGGGTAGTGTTCCATGGCCATAAACAAGGTGTTTAAAACAATGCAAATAGTTATAGCAAGATCAACAAATGGATCCATCACAACTAAATTGACGACATGTTTTACTTTTAACCATGGACTCCAGCAATCCCAGATCAAGAAAGTATTTGCAAATCTGTACCAGCATGGTGGGCATTTCTGTCTGGATTCTTCAAGTTCTGGAAAAAAAAATAGAACAAAATTAACAAATAATGACTATTCCAATTATATCTATTGGAAGTTTTTGTTTAAAATATGTAAAAAGATTAAATCATTCAAATAAACAGCTCATGCTGACACGGGATATCCCTCACCTATGTTTAGCCATCTTAAACTTCTAGTTTATTTAAGCTCCTCTACAACCAGTGGACAGTGAAGTTGTCTCTAAAGGGTGAATCATCTCAGACATCTATCTAAACAGAGAAATGTGGTTGTCACTTTCCCATGACAGTAGGGAGAGTCTAGACATTTAGCTTAGGTTAGTTGACTGACTTACAGCAGATGTCTTAATTTTGGATGTTAAAAGTTAACATGACTCCGTCATCAGTGAGCTATATATAAATATATATAATTTTTTTTTGTTAAGTATATAACATGAGTACATATTTTGATTTGAGCTACTAGAAGTATTATATTTGCTACTACATTAAACCACTACAATATCATAACAGATAAATGACTCAGTGTGTATACTTATCATTGCTTATTTGAATCAATAGTTTTAACATACAGAATGCCTGTTTTCTTATTTTAAAATTTCATTTGACTTTGAAAATTCTTGTACAGTTGCAGCATCTATCAATTGAGGAAGAGAAGAGCATGTTAGTATTAGCAGAACAGCTCTGCTCTCAATTAGAATCTTTACAAACTATTTTTTCTTCCATTTCACTGTCAATATTTCCAAAGTCACAGAATAAGTAAATTTTGAATTAATAATAGCAAGGATGAATGTCTAATGTGATGGGATGTTTAAGGACAGCCCAGAAAGAAGATTGATATTTGCT
Source organism: Falco naumanni (assembly GCF_017639655.2). Lineage (NCBI taxonomy): Eukaryota > Metazoa > Chordata > Aves > Falconiformes > Falconidae > Falco > Falco naumanni. The sequence continues at coordinate 42,517,803 of NC_054061.1, forward strand.
TAAGTGAGAAATACTTAGACTACAAAATATGTAAGAAATGGCCACAACAGTTTCAATTAAATTTCTGCATAGTGGCATCAACCCAAATCTGCAATTTGCCAGTTTTCAGACATCCCTTACAGCACAAGGTCTCCATCATCATGACTCTTATGGGTGATTTTGCTAAAATAGCAAACATGCTGTTTTACTGTATTTGTTAATAAGGATTTAGTGCTAAACTCTACACTTTGAGGCCCGGTGAATTGATTTTTGCCTCTAATATTGTCCTGTATGGGTGGAATTGCAGGAAATTAAAAGCTGTTGCCAGAGGCCTCAAACTCATTGAAACTAACAAGCTCTTCCATTAAATCAGACTGTAGCCTCCAGGCAGAAAAGGGTGTTGTAAGTAGTGAAAGTTCTCATAACAAAGGCAGTGCTTCCAAAGGAATATATGGATTGGGTGGAATAATCACATTTCTGAACATGTAACTCAGGATGCTGAGATGTGGGATGGGACTGGCCTTGAACAAAAGTGACCACTCACACTGGACACTGAGTTGGCACAGAAGATTCCATTGCTTGCACTTAGCAACTTCTGGAATAATGGAAACCAGATGTGGGTAGGAGGTGACTATCAGGATGATATAGTTACATTGACTTGTTTCTTCTGGCCAGAAGAATGGAAGGACAAACTATTCAACTGGAGGAAGAGAATCATAGAATCATAGAATAGTTTGGTTTGGAAGGCACCTTAAAGATCACCTAGTTCCACCACCCTGCCATGGGCTGGGACACCTTCCACTAGACCAGGTTACTCAAAGTCCCACTCCACCTGACCTTGAACACTTCCAGCGATGGGGCATCCACAACTTCCCTGGGCAACCTGTTCCAGTGTCTCAACACATTCACATTAAAGAATTTCTTCCTAATGTCTAATCTAAATCTACCCTCTTTCAGCTTAAAGCCATTACCCTCTAAGGAGATATCCTCTCTACCTGGGAGGAGAACTAAGAACTGCACACAACAAGAATCAAGAGGTACCAACAGTTCACACTTCACGTGTTTGTGAGAATGGCTTGCAAATACTTTTAGAAGAAAATAGGTGATATAAGCCTTATATTCCTGACTATTAGTTTGGGGTATATTTGTTTATCTGAGAGCAAAGGACTTCAACTATATTTTAATTCTGACAAAGTAATCCTAAGAACACTGTAAATTTTCTTGGTAATTTCTTGCCCTTTTAGAACATGTGTTGTCGGACATCCACCAGGCAGCTGTCACACTGTGCCAGTATCCAGCAGATAGATCCTTTAAGCTTATAAAAGTATTTTAATGGCATATGTATGTAGTGTGAGTGTACTCAGTTTTCATTAAATAAGCAAAACATTTCCAACAATTTATGCTTTCTCATATAGTAAATATAGTATCTTTTTATCTTTGATATACTTACCTAAGAAGGTTTAAGAAATGCTTAAGGAAGGCAGTTCATGCGCGTTGCCATGGGTTGATTACAGTTGCTTGTTTTCTTTAAAACTATTTCTTTTCATTCCAAATTCCTATTGTCTATCCTTGGATTTTATGCCTTAAGGCAATGACTGTTCTAGCACATCACTGCCATTCATAGCAATTCCTGTGTGTCTTAATTGATCCTGTTAATGTTTTATATGAAGAAATCCTTGTACTTTCTGTTTGGGGCTCTGGCAGTCCCCTAGCTATGATTATTTTGTCGTTGTTAGTCCACTCAATAGAGTAATATTATGGAAAGTGTCATGAAAATTAAATGACTAAGCATTTAGAAATGCTAGTTAGTAAATGATCTTAGAAATTCTCAAAAGCCTTTTGTACCTGATGTTCAGAGATTTCACACGTCCAGTTTTACACGTACAAAGGTAATTATGTACATAATTGTGCTGCACATGTAGTTAACAGAAATTCACTGAACTGCCTGTCAGATAAAATGCATCAAATACCTTCCATTGTATTTGTAAGTATGCTGACTATACTCATTGCTCTTTGTCTGGCAGCAGAATCTTCCAGCATTTCCATGGAAATTTGATAAGAACTCAGTCTTCTTTTTCTTATTTCTGTTTCTGTAGCGGTGCCCTGTAAATGAAATACTGAGGAATTAAACCAACTTTCAACACCCAATTAATAATATTTACTGTATAATACTGTACTGATAATCAAAATCATCTTTGTGCAGCATCCTAGACTTCTCTTACAAAGTGAAGGTTTCTGTTCCTGTAGGAATTTGAGAAATTCAGTGGGAATTTTGTACAGTGCTACAAATAATCAAGTGGGGGACATAATACCAAGGCAATGTGGGACCAATGAGTGAACAAAAGTTTTGCTAGGTATCTCTTTGCTACTGACTATTATTATTCTTTCAAGAAAAAATGATCAAAGTTGAAACTTGTCACCTTAATTTCCAGCAGCTAATCATGTTAAATAATTAAAGCATGAGTACAGAAAGTGAACTACTATTTAAGAAAGTAACTCTGATACAAGAAACATAACTATAATTGTAGGAATTGATTATATCTCTAATTCTATATACTACATTCCTAACGTGATAAGTGTAGTTGGAAAATTTTGTATGAGAAAAAAATTACCTTATTTAGTATTTCTTCTACCTAATTATTACTGAAAAGCTCATACTGAATTTGTGATATATTCTTGCAGTGAACGTGCAAGCCTTCTCTGTTCTGTATGGCTTCTAATTGCCTTTGCTAAGCATTATTATCCGGCTCTGATTTAAATGTGCCTAATGTGTCACTACTTTGCAGCGTGTAGGTGTCCTGGTAGCTGCTCTTCTTTTCTTCTGGAGTGTGGCCTGGGGATCTAAACACAGGAGTGGATTAAAAAGTTCCTAAATCTTGGTTTCTGGTTTTCTGATTCTGTGATTCATGGAAACCACTCACTTTTTTTCTCATTATTCTCTCCATATCCAGAAAAAGAACAAAAACACATGCAGAACTCATAAGGGATTTCAAAGTCATCTGAGTGTGAAGATGAAAAACCATTTCTGAGCATTCACTAGTACTGTTTCTTTAAAGAAAGCTCTTGAGTTAAATGGCTAATTTCAAGTGAATGTATTTCTGAAATAGAACTATAAACACAAAACCTCTGAGGTAATCTGGTTGAATTTCTGGTATGAAGGTCTATATCAAGATAGGAGAGAAACAAAAATAAAAATAAATGTATAACAGTAGTAATGAAATCTCAATACTTATCAAAATATTTTCAGGTTAAATACAATGCCATTATAGCCACCAAAATACCATACTGAATATATATTAAAATACTATGTATGAAAAAATATGAAACAGACTGAAATACAAAGTAATTACAAAGGTACAGAGGATTTTTACGTACTTTCCTCAAGTAAGTGATAAGAAAAGCATCTTCAACGTAAATTCTGTAAGGGCTATTTCAATTAACTATCATGGGATTAGTAACTGCATTCTGCTTAATTTTGCAAGTGGTTTCCTGTATGTATTTGCAAGTTACATATCAAATGTCTACCTTTGTTGATCAGGTGAAACTGTATACAAATTGTTAAATTCAATTTATGCTTTTTTCTTTCTATGTGTGGATCCCTTGCTATAGTCAAGGAGAATATAATACTTTGCTGAGGCTCAGACATACCGGGTTAAGGACTTTTTTCCCCTTATGTTCTGTTATTTAGAAAGTATTGCAAGTTATTTCTCACAGCTCTAAGAAATTATAAGACATGCAGAGGTGACCAATAAGAAAAAAATTCCATGCCTGAACGAAACTGTTTACTTATAATTACCTCTGGTATAAGCTGACCAGTAGGTGAAGTTAGAGTTGAAGGTCCTCCAACCAAAGAAACAACTCCATTGCAATCCACAGTGCTGTGCATCTTCCCATTTACTGGAACAGCTGGTACCATTCTAGATGACACACTTGCCTGACTAATATTACTGTTGCGCCGTTCCCCATGTCGATTTGGAACAAAAAGAGAATCTCTTCTGCTCTCATTGTCTTCAAGAGTGCTGTGCTCATCATCAGCAAAGTCATTTTCAGATCCTATATCCTTTGCATGACCTCTGAAACTGAAAATGCTTGTTTTGCTGTTGCGCCTTGGTGAGAACAGGGAACCACGAATGCTTAGCAAAGACTGTAAAAGAATTGATACAAATCAAAACAGCATTAGAACTGAGGTTCGAAGTTCTTGGCTTTTCAAAGAATAGTTACAGTGCTGGAGGAAGGGTAGCCACTTTTTTCTTCAATACTATCAGTATCAGGGGAATGTGCTCATTAGGGGACCTGAAGTAGAAGGGAAAAATTCTTTTTAATGTAATGTATCAGGACTGAGGAAAAGTTGTGCAGAACATTTTTGAACAAAGGTGGCAGGCTGAATTTGTTTAGACCTATGACTGTTGGACACAGTTGTCAACATCACTATCAAGGTTTTGCAGGTATTTGTCTTTTATTCCTTCTATTAGAGAACAGAGTTAAAATCTTTTACTTTTCTTCCCTTCTTCATCCCCTGGGTTCCTATGGACAACAATTGCTATTGGTCACTGATCATTGTTTTCTATTCTATTTGCTAGAGGCAGAAGTGGTCTCAAGTTTGGCATTAAATTCCATCTAAGCTGATGTGAACAACTTGTCTGCCTTCTTCACAATAAGCTCAATAGTGGGAACAATATATGCAGTACTCTAAAACTAAAAGACAGAGGCAATGGCTTGGGGAAACTCTGGACGTACAGTATGAACATGACTAATAGCATACTTGTGCATATAGCACTGTGGAGGCTAGAGCAGGCTGCACACCTACCAGAAGGTACCACTTGGCCATCAGGCAGCTTAAAGCAGCCATTCATGAGACACAGAGTTATCTAAAGATATCCTCTTACAAATGAGAAAAATAAATTAGTGGTTGTTGGTAATTCATCTTTTAATTACAGTAGAAGCTGGTTAATGGAATGTTCTTCTCCCTTGCTACATATTTTATTAACAGCATTCATGAATAAATAAAATGAGTACTTATTGCAGAAAAAAGAAACCTTGCATTAAGCTTTCTTCAATTCTGCATTTGTACAGATCTTCTCATCTTGGAACATAAAAAACCTGGTTCAAGATGGCTCTCAATTTTTCACTCGTTTTGCAGGTGGAAAATGCTCACTTGCAATAGCAGTGGGTTTTATCCCATGATAATTAAAGTGAACGTGAAAACTGCACTGTAATATATAAGCCTATATTAATACTGTGAAAACCAAACACTCAATATGTGCATATATCAATCCATATGTAACTCTGTATATTCATACTCAGATTTATACATACACAGACATAATGTGTGCTCTGAACTGGCAGTACTGCCTGTTATAAAGGCTGGAAGGTGTTTTTATTGTTATGAGATGTATTTTTTCTGCTTTTACAACTATACCAAATCTTAATAATTTGGGCTGAAATCTTCTATGCTGGCTGTCAGCCTCAGGCCAATTTACTTGAAGAATATCAGCCAAATGATTTTGCTAACCCATTTATGTAAATTTGGATGGAGAAAAAGTGCTGTTTTGTTTATGCTGAAAGATAATTTTATCTAAAAAAAAAGCTTTAGCTGCTATAGAGCATAACAATGAATTCTGACCAAGTGGTACTACACCCTTTGTACATATATTTGTAAATGTATTTGGCCAATCTACAATCCTTCAAGAAACCACACACTCACTAGGTTGCATCTGACTACTACCACTGCCCTTGGTTTTTTTTAGAGAATGTTTCCATGACTGCTATGTTTTGTTTGTAGTCCAATCTTTCCAATATGTGTTATCATGTTCTGAGCACAACTAATTGGATCAGGCCCCTCAGTGATCTGGGAGGAGTAATGCCTGCTCTGCAAGCCCCTGTTGGTTTGAGACAAAAGATACAAGCCCAAATGGCTGCAATTCTAACACATGTAGAGGCAGAAACCTATGCGTCTACATGCTCCTGGAAAGAAAGGTCTGAAAGGAAAGCTTGGCTTTTCTTGCAGGCTGCACCATTCATCTGCAATGGAATACTGTGTCAAAGGACTAAACCTCAACAGGGGCCAACTGGGCAGATGATGATAATCTCCTCTTACCGTTCGACTGTGTCGTTTCATGCTCTGCCAACCTATTTCACCAGGGAGTTAACTGCACGACTAACAAGATAAACCACCTCTCCCTTTACCAGTTCTACAGCCTGTAATCCTTCCACTCTTGTAGCAGCTCAGTTTTATTTCATTTATATGCAGGCAACGTATCTTTTTCAGACTAGGCATCATCCCTTATACTTGACTAATTACTGAGGTTTTGTTTCAAATTAAGCTTTCCTCCCCTCAGTGCCTTTATTTCAGTGAGAAGCATTTCTGCCACTGAATCTCATATTTGAGTCTGTAAAGTAACACACTTGATATGAACATTAAATGCCATAAACGTTGGTAGTTAAACATGGGTAGTATTGGTAGCTAAAGGTCATCTATTAGCTGAGAGCAGACAAGATTATTTTGAAGAGATGCATTTTGAGTGATTTTTCTACAAATACCATAACTGTGTGTAGACTTGAAATAGGCAAAGGTATCCTTAAGCGATGGAAGAGATCTTTTGATTTAAGGGAGTAGAGCTTTGAAGTTTGGGCTAAATGATTTCCAGAGGTCATTCCTAAATATTTTTTTCTATGATTGCAATGATGCTCCATCTTATATAATGAATTTGTAATGAAAAAGAACAGTATGACTAAATCCTTATAAGTCCAGATGATGTCTACATAGTTTGTCTTTATTGTGAACTACTAGAGCTACTTCTCTCATTATCTGCCACTTAAAGATGCTAATTAAGGAAAACAATAGAAACTAATGATAGTGTGGAATTTCGTATGCAGGGTATTTTGATGATGTGGTCTGCTAAAAAACCCCACATATTGGTACAGTTTTAAAATTGATGCAGAACAGAGAACCTATGCTTGATTAATGCAAATATGTGAGTACTGATCAAAGAGTCTTTGATTCTTTCTCCAACCTACCAGATGCATCTTAATTTTCAGAAATGTTTTAATTAAATTTACAATTATCTTTGGTATGTTGGTTTTATCCCTTTTCTAATAGAATGGGTCAAACCATACCAAACTTCAACACTTTTAATGGTACTACCACTGTTTTTTTTCTTCACTCACCTTTTACATAAATTCCAACATGTGCAGCTGCTTTAATGTCATTCAAAACCAAACTAGAGTAGATGTACATGATTTAATAAAAAAAATAGCGCTGTACCTGGTGAGGAGATGTGAACCTTTTCTCATATGTCAATTGACTTCCTTCTGTGGAGAAGCGGAAACTTTTCCTCCTAATACTGTCTTCTGACTCGGACTTGGGGAACTTATCCATATCTCCTTTGTCCTCTGCTTCAGACATTTCTTTCTGTCTTCTTTTCTTCCTTCTGTTTCTTCTTTCTTTAGCACTCTTTGAGCTCAACTTTGATGCTTCTGAAGAACTTTCCAAGAGTTCTCCTAATCCCCCTACACCACTGAAATCTCTTGATGCAACTGATGCTGCTGCTACTGCTGCTGTTGCCTGTCAGGTCACAAAGCAAGGTATTCTTAGTAGGTGAAAAATTAACAACTTTATAGGCTTTTATCAACTGTTTTTATTACCACTGTGGTAATACTGCTGGTTGTACACCCCTGCATATGCAAATATACACAGACAAATTGAACTGAAGGTAAAGTATTGAGCTGTATAGCTCCTCATTGTTTAATAGCATAAACTACTTGAAGCATCAGCCTCAGCAGAAAAATAAGAACATTGTTCCTTAAAGACTAAGAATCATAGAATAGACTCAAAGAATCATTTAGGTTGGAAAAGACCTTTAAGATCACCAAGTCCAACCGTTAACCCAGGACTGCCAAGTCCACCATTAAACCATGTCCCTATGCTCTGCGTCTAGATGTTTTTTAGACACTTCTAGGGATGGTGATTCCACCACCTCCCTGGGCAGCCTGTTCCAATGCTTGACTACCATTTCAGTGAAGAAATTTTTCCTAATATCCAACCTAAACCTCCCCTGGTGCAACTTGAGGCCATTTCCTCTCCTCCTGTTGTTTGTTACCTGGGAGAAGAGACCGACCCCCACCTGCCTACAGCCTCCTCTCAGGCAGTTGTAGAGAGCAATGAAGTTCCCCCCTGGGCCTCCTTCTCTCCACACTAAACAGCCCCAGTTCCTTCAGCCACCTCTCATAAGACCTGTGCTCCAGCCCCTTCACCAGCTTCGCTGCCCTTCTCTGGACAGGCTCCAGCACCTCTACGTCCTTCTTGAAGTGAGGTGCCCAAAAATGAACACAGTGTTTGAGCTGCAGCCTCACCAGTGCTGAGTACAGGGGGACAACCACTTCCCTTGTCCTGCTGGCCACACTGTTTTGGATACAAGCCAGAATGCTCTTGGCCTTTTTGGCCACCTGGGCACACTGCTGGCTCATATTTGGCTGGCTGTTGAGCAGCACCTCCGGCTCCTTTTCCTCCGGGCATCTTTCCAGCCACCCTTCCCGAAGCCTGTAGTGTTGTGTGGGGTTGTTGTGACCCAAGTGAAGGACCCGGCCCTTCTCCTTGTTGAATCTCCTATAACTGGCCTTGACTCATTGGTCCAGCCTGTCCAGATCCCTCTGCAGAGCCTCCCTGCCCTCAAGCAGATCAACACTACCTCCCAATTTGGTGTGCCTGCAAATTTACTCGCTGCACAAGACACTGGTCTAAAATTAAGGCAGTCAAAAAAGTAGAAACATGATGTTTTTTCATGTATTTCAGACCTGCTTCCCCATTTTCTCTCAAGAAAAGCCCCATGTCATAATCTAATTTAGCTGATCCCTTCTGAGTTTGAGAAAACTAATCCCTAGCATCCACCATATGAGTTAGTATATCATAATCCAACTAGCAGCCTGCAAGAAGTTGAATCCATCCTTTCCTCACTGTCTTCACAGCAAGGACACTCCCCACACTTGCCTGGCAACAGGCACACCCTCTAGACATGTCTGCAACCCCTCTTCACGTTTGCTTTCCTGCATTTCCCACTGTAACAGCACTCCAGGTCTTTGTTATAGATACACACAAGTAACTCTATTGTCTGTTGCTGACGTGGCCAAAGAGGAGAAAAAGTTTAGGTCTCTTCTCTGATACAAAGAGATGAGATGACTTACTGGAGCAAAAAGCCATCCCAAAACTTAGGACCAGTACCTTCACTGACAGTGGCCAGCCTGCCTCACTTGGTTCGTTAGGGAAACCAGTTCATTTAGTCATCAAATAAAGGAAGAATTGAGAGTGTTTCCAGTACTTTTCCCAGAAAGAACTGCCTGGGAGATTGCAATGAAATTCTGCAGTGGAAATTATGTTTGGGAAGTTGACAGGCTGCTGTGAACTTACAAAAAAAGGGTAGCGTGGTAAATGGCAGGAGACTAGAATTATATAACAAAGATGACCAGTAATTATCCAGCAAAACATATATTCAATGCCACATATTTCAGGAATGATGACATATCTCTCTACAGCAGGAAAGGATAGTTTGAAACCTCATAGTATGAATTAATGGCTTTCCGCACCACAATATCTAACCCATGCTATACAAGTTGACTTGATACAGACTTTTTCTGCTAAATGGGGTATTAAAAAGATTCTGAAGTGTTTTCAATTCAAAAAAATTATACTCAAAATTTTGTCACACTGGTTTCATGATGCTGTCCTTCAAATGCTCTAACAGAAAGAAAGGCAGCAGACGCTGAGTTATCACCCATCTACTTCATAATACTGACATCAAAGGTCAAACAAGTGGAGCAATCCAAAGACTGCTGTGATGACTTAGGTTTATGGATGAGTATTTTCAGTGTCAAGGGAGTGAAGAGATGGGTCCCATACTCATTTTTGTCTCACCTTGTAATGCCTACTTTCAGCTAATATTTTCATGTACAAAAGGGATCTTCACTGTAATACTGCTTTCCTTAATAATGAATTGAGTGGACATTCATTTAAAAAAGTAACAACTTTCCAGGGCTATTATCCAGCCTTCCCTGTATCCTCTGTTTCATATGGTTCTATTTTTCTCCTAATTCTGGATCAGCTTCATCTCTGGCCCCCCTCTTAAACACACAAACATCTAGATGTGCCTCCTGGTATTTTTTGATATAGTGTGATTTAGTGTCTTTCATGGATGAAAATATCAGTGTTTTTTTTAAAAAAAAAAACAACCACTTATTCCCTTCTGATATTTAACTTTTTTTTTTTATTTGAATTTTGTAGGACCCTGGTTTTTCTTTAGTGATTTGGAAGTGATAAGGTTTAATGCCTAAAATAGAGATATGCTAATTAGATTTCACAGGTCATGCATAAAGCTTTCTTTTCAAGAAAAAGAAGCAGTTTCACTTTCTGGTAGCCCTTTACAGAATCATTCTAACTTACTGAAAGTAGCTGTAAAATACTACCAAAACTATAGTCTCATAGAAGATTCTAATTTGTTATCATTTAATAAAAATTGTCCTGTTGAAAACTATGATATGCCATATGAAAAGCAATAGAAAATCAGTCCAGAAACTAGGCAGGTGTCTGACTCACAGAGCTGAACTCTTGCATATATTTTACTTTCAGATAAGAAAACCTCACACATATATATATTAAAATGTCTTTTTTGCATAAAAATTTAAATAATTTTATTCTCTTTTCACAGAAAACAAAGGTTACTTTAAAAGTACTCTGAAGTAATACCTTTGTTATAAATATTGCTAGTCTGTTCTAAGAATATATAAACTTCTGATTGACTTCATTGTGCTTGAATTAGGGACATGATGAAATACCTTGCTGGTAGAAACCTAAAATAACTCTGATTTCAATACTTCCCTCTATTTTCTGAATGCTGGGGAAGAACTATAAGTACAGCAAGCCTGGCAATTCTCACTCAGACTGTAAACCAGAAGTAATGTCACTAGACTTTCTTCATGCTGTTCGTAAGATCTGTAACATAAAAATATCATGAGCTATGGCTACAGAAATCAGTTTTCTAGAACACCCTTATTACAAATATTTTACTTCTAGTCTTTTGATGACCTTAGTGGAACTCTCTTCTGTACCATTAGCTTTTCTTTTTGCTATTTCTTTGTTTTGTTTTATTTTATCTTAATAGAATTATAGAATCATTTAGGTTGAAGAAGACCTTTGAGATCATCAAGTCCAACCATTAACCCAGGACTGCCAAGTCCATCATTGAACCATACCCCTAGGCACCATTATTTCCTGATTTTCATTGCCTATTTCCACTTCTATAACTTTTGTGGTAAACAAGACTTATTTTCTTTCTGTAACTCATTGCATTTTTATGCAATTTATACATATTCTAATTCATAAAAAAAATATTATCCTTGCCTGAAGAACAAGGCTGTTCGGCAAATAAAATTTTCTTCATTACCTGAGCTTCTTCTTGTTGCTTCTTCAGTTGTTCCAGCATCTGTTGAAATTCTGCCTCTTTCTGCTCTGCTTCTTCCATGGTTGCTTGATTCTGTTCTTCATAGGCCATGGCAACCACAGCCAGGATCAAGTTGATCAGGTAGAAAGAACCCAGAAAAATCACCAGAACAAAAAATATCATGTATGTCTTCCCGGCAGCACGTAGTGTCTAGGGAGTAGAAAGCATATCTATGTATTATTCTACCACTTATCTTTGTTACTGCAACAACATTATGCTTTCAGCTCATCTACAAATAAGCCTATCATATATTTTTGTATGTCACCTACAGTTTACTTTAGATGTCATAAAAATTTCTTACCAACTGATACAGGTTTTCCCAGAAGTCCTGAGTCATTAGCCGAAAGAGTGACAAAAAAGCCCAACTAAAGGTGTCAAAACTTGTGTAACCATAGTTGGGGTTTCTACCAGCTTTCACACAGATATATCCCTCTGGGCACTGCCTATGTGAAAACCAAAGAGGAGTACTTTGTTACAACTTTTCTTTCTTTCTAGAACATATTTATTATTTTTTGGAACAATATGCATTATTTTTCCACAGGAAATCCATGAATTACAATTAAATTCATTCAGGGAAAAAAAAAAGTCTTAAGAAAAGAACTAATAAGACTATAAATGAAAGATACCCTTTCCAGCTGTTGAAATGGCCTAAATATTTAAATTCTCCTCAGTCTTATTTTGCAAATAAAATCTTTATGCCAAATGAATAATTTCCTGGCAGAAATAATTGCTAAAATATTGTTAAGGTTACAGAAAGATTAAACAATATTATTAGCTAATTCCAATTGTACGTTTAGGGATCTCCCACATAATGCTGAGTTCACTGTTGCCATTTAGGTATTGGAGTTCAGCTAAGAATTCTAGGCTCATAATGGGGCACATATGTATGGCAGAATTTTCCAGTAATGGAAAAGAGTTAGGCTTGAAAAATAAAGATTCAGTCTTGAATTATGAAGTCAATACCACGCCTTCTTAATATTTTACATAATCTCTTTCTCAGTTCTAACCTTTGCTTTCATCCTACTTTCTTCAGTCAGTGCATCTCCAAAATAGACTTTACAAGAGTTTTTTATCATTAACACCAACATCATTTTCCAATCAAGCTGGAAGAATAACTTATTATTTTGTTTAGTCAGAAAGTAAAATAATTTGACTTAATTAAGTAATCATTGTTTAGCAGCAAAACTCTGTAAGTTCTTTAACATGGCTAAATACAGAGTTACAACTGCTACAGATAGGTTTCATGTTATTTCTTTTTCTACAGAACATACCAGAGGATTTTTGAAAGGCTCTTACCCTGCATCAGAGCTATTACCACAAAGTAGGGCATCTCTTTGTCCTTCCAAAATGTAAAAATGAGCTGTGTAGAAAGCATTAGAAATATACGTGAATAAATCAAATTAAGTGGAAAGTACTAAAAAGCAAAATAAAAGTAAATTGTAATAAAATCTAAGTGGCTAGCTGCTGGTCACTTTGTAGTTTGTTTAGGAGCCCTTCTGGTTATTGTACTTGTTTATTGTATGTATTTGATCTCTGTCAGTCAGTGACCCTAAGCAGTTCTACATAAGGCAGAAATACAAATGTTCTTTGTTTGTACACAAATAGTTGCATACTATAGCCAAAAATATATTAAAAATAGTTATATCAGACATTCTTACTTTCATCCTCAATGTAATCCTTCCAGTTAAATGTGCTCACTGTCATATTAACAAATGTACCATTTTCATCCATTGTGCTGTTAAAGTAGGAAATAACATTTATTTCAAAAGTAGAATTGTCTGGAGGCCACTGCAGGCATTTATTCCTCAAGTTGCCCATGAACAGCTGCAGCCCTATTAGTGCAAATACACTCAGACAAAACACAGTCAGGATCATTACATCCGAGAGCTTCTTCACAGACTGAATTAGGGCTCCCACAATAGTCTTTAGGCCTGCAAAGAGAAAAGATCCACAGATTTATCAAAGAGTATCTTTGCCCTTCCCGTATAATTAAGATGTCATGCAGACACTTAAAAAAATATTTTTTATTTTTCAAAAAGTAAAGCTTCATGAGCAGCCTCAGAGCTTGTGAAGATGAAAGAAAAAGATTCTTTTTTATGAATATGCAATGTACATATATTCCAATAAATTGAATATATAATGTTATTCTCAAGCAGGAAATTTTATCAATCATGCTTTCCTTTTACAGTTTTGATTTAATTTTTTAATTTTTCTCTGCATTTAATATTCTGCCAATGATTCAGTTTCCAGTTAGTATTACATATGACTTCACAATAGTATGAAGATAGTACAGAGATAGAATTGCAAGTAATTTTGAAGAAAAAAAACATTTGCATTTGATAAACTTTCCTGTTCAATATTTATGTCCTTTTTGGTAGCTTTTTTTTTTTTTGTTACTTGGTAGTCTTTAAGACTAATGTCAATTTTAGGTGTAAAATAAAGGAAAAAATTCAAAATCAAGAAAGCCATAGCGCTAAAGCTTTTTTAATGTAGAGACAACTTGTTGTAACAAAATGCAGAAAAACAAAGCAAAATAACCCATAGGCCTCATATTTTATGTTTCATGCAAGAATCTGTTAAACTCAAAGGCTGATTTTGCAAAATAAAAGAAGCTAGTGCTGAAAAGGCAAAGAATCATAATCCAGGCTTATGATCCATGCCTTTTTTTAATTTTTTTTTTTTTTTTTTTTTTTTTTTTTGGCAACATGAGCAGCAAACAGCAAGACTTATGCTCAAAAGAAGTGAATTCAACTTCAATGGAACGAAAGTCAGCCTCGGTGTTTAACCTAGCTCTCACCTGGAATGACTGATATTGTTTTCAAAGCTCGGAGAACTCTGAATGTTCTCAACGCTGAGACATTGCCCAGGTCCACAAACTCTGTCACATATCTGTAATAGGGGAGTTCACACACAAACACAATGACAGCACACAAATAACAGTTGGAGATACGAGGGGCCTAACACCTTACACCAACTACTTCTTACCTGGGATTACAGAAATAGTTTTCAAAGCTCTCAATACTCTGAAAGTTCGAAGAGCTGAAACATTGCCTAGGTTTACAAATTCTGTTACATACCTGTAGGATTAAATCACAGTTATTCAGAATTGAGGCAGAGCTTATACTAATTATGTGGGTTTTCAAAACCTCTGTGCCAATATTAGTAATCATGCTTCAAAATTTACCTGTCTCTTCAGTACACCTCACTGTTATAATTTTTATTTTCATCAATTTTGCTTAAATTTCAATGAAGCGAAACTCACTGATTTGTATTTGAACAGCTAATTAAACTAATTAGTTTGCAATAGGGTGGTGACATGAAGTCAAAGGTATGGCTTCCATTCTGGTGAGCAGAAAAATGTAGGACATGAAATCAGTGTCCCTCAGCTCGATGCTGCCTCCTGCCATATTTTACTTTCATTTATGAGCACTAGAATGTGTGATACAGTGCCTAAACTTCACAGGTTACAGAAGTTAAATACCTTCAAATCAATATACGTACTATAATAATATTTGTCACTAATTTCATGCCCTAAAAGCTTAAAAAGTTCTTGAACCACTTACGCCATTAAAATGACACTGAAGTCAAGCCAGTTCCATGGGTCTCGCAAAAAAGTAAAACCTTCTAAGCAGAAGCCCCTCGCAAGAATTTTGATAAGTGATTCAAAGGTATAAATTCCAGTGAAAGTGTACCTGAAAAACAGCAGAGCAGGAATAATGAATTTTTGCATACTTATGCTTATAGACAATGCCATTCTTTATCAAAGATGACTTACAAGAACAGAAGTATGTAGAAGTGAATGGAGGAAATAATGAACTTAACTTGCCCCAAACATTTAAGAATATAATCATTGTTCAGTAGATGAAATTTGAACCTGACACATATACACTGTTCATTTTCTAAAAGGTTGATCTAATCTCAGCTTTTGTGCTTGCAAATAATTTCAGACTCTAGTATTTATAGATACGTTCAGACTTTGGTCTTTCTATCTACATTCTCCGGCACTCACAGAGCTGTTTATTTGCTTGCATTCACAAATCGGGTAGATGTCTAAGTGTAACAAAAAATGAAGATTTTTTTTTTAAAATGTAAAAATCAGAGAGCTTTGTGAAAGTCAGTTCTTGGTAATAACTATACTCATGCCTTTAATACAAGTTTATTTCATAAATAATCATTAAATATAAGAAAGCATGCCCAGACTGCTATTTTTTAAAGGTGTGGAGCATGATTACCAATTTACCTCGTGTGAGAACAACCATTCATTTAAAAACACAGAATAGTCAGTTATAACCAGCGAAATGCAGGGACTTCCTCAGACCCACACAGGTCTGTGTGGACCTCTGGGATCTGCCTACAGACCCTACTGGTCTCCTTTCAGACTCTCAGCAACCCTAACAAGCCATAGTCATGTTGAACATACTGGGAACAGAGTGCAGTTTCTAAATACAGCATTCAGAGTAAGATTCCTTAATGCAGTGAAATAAATAAACAGAAGTCAATAATGGTTATTGGAGAACAGGGGGTAGTGAAAGAACCCACAAGTGGTTAGAACCAGGTTTTTCATGAGTAGTATTATTTCGAAGAAAAAAAGACACTCAACCTGGCGTGTATCCAAAACAGTGACCAGCAGGACAAGGGAAGTGGTTGTCCCCCTGTACTCAGCACTGGTGAGGCTGCAGCTCAAACACTGTGTTCATTTTTGGGCACCTCACTTCAAGAAGGACGTAGAGGTGCTGGAGCCTGTCCAGAGAAGGGCAGCGAAGCTGGTGAAGGGGCTGGAGCACAGGTCTTATGAGAGGTGGCTGAAGGAACTGGGGCTGTTTAGTGTGGAGAGAAGGAGGCCCAGGGGGGAACTTCATTGCTCTCTACAACTGCCTGAGAGGAGGCTGTAGGCAGGTGGGGGTCGGTCTCTTCTCCCAGGTAACAAACAACAGGAGGAGAGGAAATGGCCTCAAGTTGCACCAGGGGAGGTTTAGGTTGGATATTAGGAAAAATTTCTTCACTGAAATGGTAGTCAAGCATTGGAACAGGCTGCCCAGGGAGGTGGTGGAATCACCATCCCTAGAAGTGTCTAAAAAACATCTAGATGCGGAGCATAGGGACATGGTTTAATGGTGGACTTGGCAGTCCTGGGTTAACGGTTGGACTTGGTGATCTTAAAGGTCTTTTCCAACCTAAATCGTTCTATGATTCTATAATATTTGAAAGGAAAATGTGTATCTGTATTTGCTTAGAGAGCAAATATGCATGTATAACTGTGAACAAGAAAGAGAAGCAGAGATACTTTGTGGTTTCCTTACTCTGCCAGCTCTTTGTTACTCCTTCATAGGTACGGCCCCTTCTGAGCAGTTTGAGTTTCTAGTGGTTTGAGTGCTGTGTGTGCTTGCTGTGGCTGGCAGTTGTGAGTTTGCATCAGTGAGCCATGATGAATGTCCCACTGTGCTGAGATCATGGATACTCATGAAATATATGGCTGGCCTCACCATTGGCATGCAACAATTTTAAATCACATTTGTAGTTCTGGAGCTCCTTTTCTGATTTACAGCTCAGAACACCCAAGGAAAAGAGCTCATGTTTGTACATTATGGTAGAAGTTCAGATATTCCTCAGACATAATTTTGAAACAAGACATTACTCTTAAACCATTTGAATTATTCAGGAGGGAACCAGAAAGATACTGATGATCTCATGGAATCTGATTCTGCATAACTCTGGAAAAACCCATGCTGGCATGCAACTTTCCATAAATGCTTCTGGTTTGGAGTTACACACAAAAAAAGATGTAAAAATAAAGAAGTAAAGATGTTTAACTTACTCTACATTCTTTGTCCAGTCTGGAGGATTACTCATGGTCATAAATACACAGTTGGTCAAAATAGTGCACATGATAAGCATGCTGAATAATGTAGATTGTAGTCAAGGCACGTAAGTAAAAAAATTACGGCAGTTTTATAAAACTGAAATTAGTACTAGAAATATTAAGTGTATAAAAATATGTACAAAGAACACGACATTCCAAATAAAATCTGAAAATACAGTTTCACACGTAATTTTATCCATTCTAAATGGTATACCATCTGGCATGTTATGGTGCACTTACTGTAAAACAATGCATTACTTTTGGAATTATGGCAGGTTTAGGATTTAAATGAAACTTAAACACATCCTTAAGTCTGTAAAAATATGAAATAAGTACCCAAACATAATTACTCATTGAAGCCAGCGAAATCATTCTAAAAGATCTTTAGGCAGAGGTTGATTGTTTACGCCCAAGTTGTTCTTTGAACATGATTGAAATATTTTTGAAAATACTCTCCTTCATTCTGACCTGGATCTTTTATAGGACACCTACCCCAGTGCTGAAAACACAATGCTCAAGAAGGATTCCTGACAAAGCAGCCCTTCATTCATACTCTTTTGTCCTTGCTAAGTGAGACTAGTTCATGAATAGTACTGCTAGTCTTGGTAAAAGTGTGACCTTAGATATATTCAAGTGCAATGGATTGCTCCAAATTTGGCCTTAGCTGCAGGGCTTAGTATGGGATAAGGTCTCCTTTTGTATATAAAGCCTGATATTTAAACTCTGACAGCTTTAGGTGGCTCGGTAGAGAATTCTCTCAGTAGGAATGAAGATCATACTGCAATTCACATGTGATATTGCTGCTTTTTAAGTGTGATCAGCATATGTTTAGTTGGCATAGTACACCCACATGGACATAATTTGTATATCTGTAGGAAAAGTATTATTTTGTTAATTACAGTTTTAAATGGCAACCCTTAAATCAACATTAAGAAAAAAGGATATGAATGTACCAAAATCTTGATGGCAATTTTTCTGACGGGATTAAAAGGAGTTAAAATGTACAAGGCAGATGTGGCACTGAACCGGAAAATTGCCTTTCCTTTATTCAATACTATGAAAGTCTGCAAAAAAAGAAATACAAAATTAAAATACAGTGCTGACTACATAAATGTCTTTACCTCCTAGAAGAATCCATTCTCCACCTGGAAGTTTCACGCTCCATTCTACTGTCTACCTGTGATAGGAAAATAACTGATTTCTATGAACACAGTCGATTAAGCCTTCTACTGCCAGTTCTCCAATTTGCTAAATTTCCCAGCATGTAGACTGAATATTGATGTTATTAAAATTGGTGGGAAGTATCAGCACCAACTTCAGTTAATAATAGCAAAATGCAACATTTCATCACTAAAATATTTTCTATTTTATTTCTAATGAAGTCTTTGATTAAAGTCAGAGTTTCAAATTAATCAAATATATTCTACCTTGTAAGCAAACACAAACAAAACCAAAACAGCAAAACAGCCATTCTAAACACCAGTTTGAATTTGGAACAAATACTTGACAGAATTATATTCACACATATATATGGTGACAAGGACGAACACCTGTCACTAAACAACCATAATTTTAAAACAAATTTTGCTATAATTTCAGATTGTTAATAACAATACCAACTATTTGTGTCTTCTAAAAATATATCTGTGAAAAAATAAAAGGGATTGATAAATTGCCAGCTGACATCATTCTGAGTAGTCTGAGGTGTACATATGCCAGAATTTGGCATCCTATAACAACAAATCTTTTCTTCAAAAAAATGCTGGTTTAGTTTTTAACAATATGCTCTTATTTTCCCTATATGTGAGCACCAAATTTAGGTAGTTACTGTATTTTAAAACTTGACCTGATAAACCTGTGGTTCATGCTCATTTCATTCTGTTCCTGTTGGCGGTCATTGCCTGTGTTTTCATTTTTATTCCAAGTGTATTTGTGTGTAAGGTTTACTTGCATCTTTGGTGCTGTTTGAAATATCCTCAGGACATGACTATTCTTCATTCCTTTTGCTCTTTGTCAATGGTAATGGCTCTGCTTTGTGTTACCATAATAGAGTCTTTGTTACACTCTCAGCAGAGCTATATAGTATCACTGTTCTCCATGTTGATTTCCATTGTCTGTAAAAACTTGGCTGTGATCAGAAAAATGCTGCCCTCTCCATGGCCTTTACTGCCTATCTGGTCTGGCATCTCTGGGAGAGAAAGCAAGTATCTCTACAGTAGGAAAGAAAACAGGTAAAGAAGTGTTGCCAGTGCCTGTTCACAGAACAACATCAAGCACAGCATTGAGGATGACAGAGGATGGACTCACACTCATTGGCATTTGTCTCTGCCTTACAGTCCTGCAGCCAGATAGAAATGCTAGAAAGATGTTGCCTGTCCCAAGGTCACTGCTGTAGCAGAGCCTGAGGACAGACTACAATTCACGGATGATTTTCTCTGCATTGACAAGTTGATGATTAAGAGTAGTTTCTGCTCTAAACTGGAGGAGGCATGACTAATTCTAGTTCATCATTTAAGATGTCCATTTGTTTTCTGTTGAGCTTATTAGACTGGTAAATACAGACGTTACCTATGACAAAAGATTCTGCAGTTTACAAATTACTCTCATAGACTAAGTCTATCAGTAGGCAGAGTTTTTACGCTTTTGTTCCAAAAAACCTGACTGCTTTGGCATTTAGAAGTTATACTTCACTACTTCTCAGGTTTTCTGATTCATTTGTAGAAGACGTCTTTAGAAAACTTTACTCCTAAACTTATTTACACAACTTTATTCCCGATTTTTTTTGCAGCTAGTCAAGAAAAGGGCTTAGTGCACACAATTCTATTGTAAGTAAGGATCTGCATGGAACTGCTGATATAACCAAAAGCATATAAATGAAAATAACCCTTGGGAACACTCCTTCTTTGAGATTTCATTTCTTTAAATTTTCTTAATAATGTTAATATTTGCATTATCTACAGCACTGTTTATTTAACTTTGGCAACTGTTAGGTTATGCCGTTACTTAGGGATTCTGCTTTATTTTCAGTTCCTTTTACTGAAGCCATAATTTTAAAAACAGGTTTGTGAACCAAAGGTAAACACAAATTTAGCCACAAAATTGAGAGTACTATTGGCATGATTTTTTCCTAACAAGCTGAGCTTCTTTTCAGTTTAAAATATTTTATGTCTTCATTTTTTTGTAGTTGCTCAACATAGAGTTTCTTATCTCAATGGTAGCCTGGGATGTTTTGTCATCAGAGCGTCAGAGCAACTGTGTTCATTTCCTTCTCTGTTTCAAGAGATGGGAAAAGATAATCCCAAGCATTTGTCCATAAAACACCTTCCGCATTTTTTAATTTAGGGTTACTATCCACAGCTTCATCTTCCTTCACTCTTATTATCCACAACACTTTGCAGGTCTATCAGGAACTGATCACATCTTGATGTTGCTAAAGGAGAATGCAGAAACAAGCAGATAGAGAGTTCAAAGAACCTGCTTTTACTGTCAACTGTAACTTTTACTAAACTGTACAGGACATAAGGTGTTTTTAGCTATTTGCAGGCTGGAATATTTCAGATCCTAGAGTAGTTTAACAGTTTACAACTAATTCCAGCTATGGAGATGTACTTGTTAGTTCCTTGTCTTTCTCTGAAGTTATATAATAGTAGTCTGTTTCTAGAGTGCACGCATTATTGTTGCAAGACCAGAACCCATATACTCTACTGCCAATCCTGACATTTTAAAAGTTCAAGGGGCAAACTTTTTACTTGAATGGATCTGTTTGAACTAGCCTTTCTATCTCCAAGTCCTTGGCTTATGGATCATGTGAAAATGAGGATTTTGTATGACTGTGCAGATCAGAAGGGGAAGTACACCTGGTTTAGTTCACATTCTTCATGGAACACATCTGTTGATATTCTAGTTGTGTTATAGCCTCACACATAACTCAGGCACATTACTTTTCTCTCACAACACAGAACTCTTCACTCTGCTCTATCTGTATGAAAACTTTCAACAAAACTGTCTTTTTTTTTTTTTTTTATTCCTTCCTCAAAACTCAGCTTTTCTGTTGTGTCTGCCACAGATGTCCAACTGACAGCTGTGCAGCAGAGATCTGTCATAGCAATCCAAAGCACCTAAAGCAACAGTTTTCATTGTGGTAGTTTTATATGACCCAGGATTTACACAGAATACATGCTACATATATATATATATATATATTTTATACATACGTGCATAGATATAGGTTTACATTTGTTATATTGCTGTAACAGATATGAAGTATAGTTACAGTCCTTTATTTCACTAACCTGAATGGATGCTACCTGGTTATCTACAATGATCTCCACTGCAAAGCCATGCTTGGAACACCTTATTTGTCACACCAGTCTTACTGCTACCTTGAAATCAGGAAAACTCAGTCATGTTCTTGAGTTCAGGCAAGCTCAAGGAAGCTATAACTTCCTTACAATGAAGTAAGTAACAAGTAACTCCATGGAAGTTGAATGATTCACAATATAGAAGAGCATAAATCAATTCTGTTAAATGAAAAGATGTTTCTGTTTCTGCATATTTAGTGACTTCATGGCTCTAACCATCCTATTTTGTGATTGAACTTTTCCAGTGTAGAAAATTATATTCTGTTTTGTGCAAAAGATTATTCACTCACTTTTTTATTGATATAATATGGGTCCAGGTCTTCCAAAGGTTCTGATACCATTTCTGGAGGTATGTCACCATAAATAAATGGCAGTGTTTTTCCTGCTTCCAAGTCACTGTTTGGTTTTGGACCATTTTCATCATCATCATCTGTATGTTCTTGCTTGGGTTTTTTAGCTTTTTCTTCTGCAGAACGTTTTTCAATAGCTGTGAGGGAATCTCTAGTAAAATAGCGGAAGCTTTCAGGTCCTGGTGGTACCAGCAGTGCCTGTGCCATGTTTTCATCCTGCAAATTTAATTACTTTTAGCCTCTTGTATAAGAATGACCTATAAAAGAAAATTAGATGATTTAGGAAAACTAGATTGTACCAACAGAAAAAGTCCAACATTTGCTCAGAAACCCTTTCCAGGCCTGAAATAGAAGCAGCATATTTCAAGGCTGAATGAAAGTTAAAAGCAACTGCTCAGAATTTATTTAGATATTTCATAAATTATTTTTCAGCTTTTTTCTGCTGGTCTAGAAAAAGACACTACTTCTGCCCACAAACAGTGCTTTGCCTACATCCTTAGACTCTCCCAGTTAGAACAAAATACTGATACAAGTGTTTTAACAACATATATATTTTAAAGATTTTTTTTAAAGCATAAATATATATATTCTATGAGGTACTCTTGAAAATTGTAAACCTATATTTTACCAGTTAATACATTATACCTTCATTTATTTCTTCAAGTATCAGTAACCCAACTTTACACATGTAAGTACTTTCATTAAACACAAAAGAAGTTTTTTGTCCGATTAATGCTGCTTAAATGACAGCAACTGAACTATGGGAGAAACAAGCATACTTCTTTCTTACTGACAAGTTTACTGTGCTGAGGGTTAATGTTAGATACCAAAGCAGGTTAGGTTGCATTTACTGACTGTCCGTGAGCTGTGAACCAAAATCACAGGCCTTTTAAGTAAAAGGAAACAGGATGTATGATCAAGACTGTGGGAAAAGAATGCCGCTCCTTTTTTTTATGTCATAAGATTTATATTTATGTCATATGCCGCACATGTCATAAGTTTATTTCAGGCTAAAACTACTTTGAAATCTGAGATTCTGGTTCCCTACGAATGTCTTTGGTGCCAGTGCTGGATGAT
Organism: Falco naumanni; assembly: GCF_017639655.2. Taxonomy (NCBI): domain Eukaryota; kingdom Metazoa; phylum Chordata; class Aves; order Falconiformes; family Falconidae; genus Falco; species Falco naumanni. The sequence continues at coordinate 42,540,919 of NC_054061.1, forward strand.
TTAGTCCCTGCTGCTTCTTCCTGTTCTCCGCACCAAACTCTCCACTCTACAACAGGTCTTTTCATGAAGCCCTGCAGTGCATCAGCTGAAAATAATATTCTTTTCTCTCTTCCAGGTCCTTCTACAGCAGGACCAGTTGCTTAAACTGATGCATTGTACAGCACAATGGAGAAGGTTGAATCGTTAGAGGGAGAGAATAGCAGAAGGAAAGCAGATCTGGTTAAGGAGCAGTGCCACCAAGTAAGAAAATATAGCCTTATTTGATGTCTACTTTGGAAAAGTTTGTGACATAGTGTAGTAATAAGTTTAATTATGAAAACCAATCTTTAAGAGTGAGTTTCAGTGCCTGAAAAGAGTTCTAATTGTGATTTCTGTACATGAAGCCATGTAGTCTTCCCTACGTTACCTCATGAATGTGCAACATCTGGTTGACACATCTAGATTTGAGACATAGTATTATATTAATTTGCATTCATTCAATAGTCTTTCTCCTAAAGCTTATCACTTTCCTGGAGCATTTGTAGGAATCACATACACACACACATGAAGCGCTACAGTAATGATCTTACTGAATAAATGATTCCTTTTCAAATGACCCCCGCAAAATGAAACACTGTATGAAGGTAGAGGGGCGTGTTAAGAAGTGCTTTAAGAATCTACAACAGAAAACGGGAGGAAAGACATGAAACTGCACATTCCTAAATCTAAATTACCAATCCAATGATATGATGGGTAAACCTGCTCCTGTGCCACCTCAAGTCTTTATCTCTGGAGCACAGCACAGCATCAGTGTGTACAATCAGCACTGAGATCACTGAAATAATCTAGGTGGGTAGATTATAGCACTAAGCATCTAAGTGACACAAAACCAGAACTGAGGTACTTGTCCCTAAATTCATAAATAAAATATACTAGAATGTAGACACGGAGAAAGCTTTTCTCAAGGAAGATCCTGGAGACCCATGAGTTAATGTAATGTGTGGAATCACAGAGATCCTGGAGGGGCTGGATGTACTGATGCAGTATAAATTGAAAAATGAAGTGTTAAGCCAAACAGAGACTCCAGCAGGCAACCTTATCACCTGTTGCTACACTGAAACTTCTGCTACTAATTTTTAGTTTGCACAAGATGGAAGCCTTTGCTCGTACCTGTTGTTTATTAATTTAACTCCCAGTTATAAGGATCCTAAATCAAAATTGTCCTTTATTTGAGAATTAAAAGCACACACATTCTCTGGATACAGTCCACACTCCTTTGATTATTGCTTTTGCCCATCCAGTATTAATAAACATAAGAATATGTTTGAGGTTTCCCTTTGGTCTTTCTGAATAATCGATTCCTTTATTTCACATTTTGCAGGTCTGTGATTCAAATTGTTGACCTAGGTGCCCTTTCTATGAAACTAGTCTCAAAAGGTGCACCCTCCTAGAGTCATCAGTGGGTCTGTCTTCTTTTTATAGTTCAGTGCATTTGGTTAGGCTGCTTTTCTTTTGTTAACAGTTACAGTTATGAATGATGTAACAAAATACATTGTCCTCACTAGAAATATATGTATCTGTATTGCTAGAAGTTCACAAAGGGGTCAATGAATGACTGGGAAAAGTAATATTAGCAGACTTGGGGTTTCACTGTATTTCTCAGAGAGTCATAAAACAAGTTTTTAAAGAAGTTTTCTTGACAAATTGGAAACATTACTTGAGTCCTGCCTCCACTACTGTCTGGTGCAGTTGTGTCTTCCCTGGCTGCTGCTGTTACACAAGATTTTTCCTATACTAAATATGCCCCAAGTGTTTTCATTCAGATTACAAATCTTAAAAGAACAATACACAACTATGTAGTTGACTACTATTGATATACATGCAGTAGTTTAATAGAACAATGAAAGAAAAGTAATTCTGTTTCCTACACTAAGCCCTGAACAAGAACCATTCATTTGTAAGTGATAGCTTTCCTCTTCTTCCTTCACTGGTTTTAAAATCGCTTGTTATCCAGTAACTAAACTGCCAGGTCATGAATGATACTGGACAGAATTCAGACAAAGAATTCTGTGTAATACTTTCAGAATAGCCTTCATTAGCAATCAATCTTTAAAGGAATAGTCTCAAAAATGCATGTGGTCCAGGCCCCTCAGTACCTGATACAGCTCAGCAAAAATAATTTCAAATATTTGAAATACAATTTGGACCTAGATACCATATGCGTAATGATCTAAAATTTGATAGATTTCATTAGAAAAAAAAAAAGCTCCAATTTAATAAAGACATGCTTTTGCCAAATAAATCCATTTTGTTATATTTGAGCATTGCATTCTGTAAATCCTTCTCCAGTTTTTCTTCAGTCCCTTACTTTAAATAATAAGATCAAGCAATAAGCAGAATCCATATGTTCTTAATTTTATGCATATTTCAGTTAATTATATTATGTCCATGGAAAACTTGTTAAATTTTATTTTTTAATATAATTATCGTCTCACCATTTACACAGAAGATGACTCAAAGTAAGTGAAATATCTGTGCTAATGATGTCAAGTTAATTTTTGTGAGTCTTTGAAAAAGCCAGAAGTGGCCTGAAAGTATCTATTCTTACAATATTTTAAATCAGGCAAATGGTAAAAGTGAAAGTGTCAGTGTAAGAACCAGGTGGATGCTATGATTATTTATTAAAATCATCAGGTCACTGAACAGGTTATTTGCATTCTGCATGAAACAGACCACATACACCCTTCACAATTTTCAAGGTGGAGATATAGCAAGGCTTGCAGTCTTTCTTCTGGTATGGGGTTTCTTTTGCTTTTACAGCGCTGGCATTAGAATTATTTTCCTGCTGAAACCTTGAAAGAGCTGACTACTGAGATTTTCATTCCATTAAAACTGCAACATTGGCAAACACACATGTATTTGATTAGAGTTGGAATAAGTGCAAGGACAGCAAATTGAATCTGTAAAATGACCAACTATCGTAATTTTCTTATGCTAATCCTTTATTCAAGAGGCTGTAATCTGGGAACAGTATCTTCCTCTGTGCCAAGCACAGCAATAGTGTCTCAGATGCTAAAACCTGGATTACAAACTCTGCTCTAAATCATTAGTGTTAATAAGACCGGCTGTCTCACATTAGGCCAGTAAAGATCCTTGTCCTAATCAAAAAGGTGGGGCTCCCACAGTAGGAGAGACAGAAACAACAGGGCTAGTGGCACCACTTCAGCATCAGCTAGAGATTATTTTCTGCAGCTTTAGAAGTAAAAAGTGTAGCTGTTTTGTGCTGATGTTGTCAGGAAATTGCCTCAACAGAAACTACCCGTGTCCCAAGGAGGAAAGGAGTACAGAGGGAGGGTATGCAGGAAGAGTCTAAAGAAATGAGTTATCTTAACTCCCCCTCAGTATTTGCAAACTTATTTTGCAAAATTCAGGCATTAGTTTTCTGGAATTGAAGATTATTATGTTTAAATTACTATGCTTTGATAAAATTTCAAATTGGGTAATGGTGCATTCAATTTGTCCTAAAAACAAAAGGATAGGTAAATATTAGTTCATTGTGAAGATGATCTAAAATATTTTAATATATTATATAGATAAAAAAAATATAAAATATTTTAATTGACATTTCTCAAGGTACTTTTGCATGGAGGATAATTTCACAAAGCAAAAACTATCCCCTTATCTGCTGAAGCACACTGAAGTATTTTTTACAGTTACAGATTATTATCTTTTCATAAAAGATTACTTTGTTTTTCCTGGCATCTTTATACTATTTTTTACTGCTTTAAAATTTTTTGAATAAGAAACAGAACTCTAAAGAGAAAAAAAGAGCTCTCAAATGTCACTGTAGTTCAAATTGGTCAATGCAATGAATTGCAGGTTTGAGATATATAACGAGATATCACATCAAAACTATGCACAGGTCCTAAGGCAAGGAATGCATGAATGTTGTTCCACAAAAGTAGGTATTTTCAAGGAAAGGAATACTTCCTCAAAGCTGAAAACAGCCTCCAGCACTTAGCACCTGCTAAGAACCTGCCGATTATTTAATCTACTAGTTTAAACTATGGTAATTTATGTTTACAGGTCCTAACTGACTAATATGTAGGATTTTCTTTCTTTTTTTTCCATTCCTTCCAACATTTATAATTCATCTATTGTCTCATTTTCCTTAGACTATAATTTATCTGTAGGAATGACTATGATTTTTGTTTGGATTTGTGCAGTCAGCCTCAGTAGCCTATAGGCATTAGTGTTACGTAACTATCCAAAATAAAAATAATTAAATCACCACCAGGTATTTATTAATAAAATTAATAAATGACAGAAGACAAAAATACTTCCTTGTTATGAGACTATGAAATCAACTAATAAAGGTATGTAACAGAAATAATACATCCTTAATAAAATTACTTTAGAAGGATTTAGAATAGGATAGTGGTAAGTGGCTAAATATGAATTGGTAGTTCACATTGGCTGAAACCTGTCTGAAGAACAGTAAATAGAGTAAATACTAATGAATTAATACTAATGTGGTGCTTCAGGGATCTTACATGCAATTTTATTTAATGTCCTCAGTAATGACTTGCAATAAGGTGTGAAAGCACATCAACTATATCTTAAGAACCTCAATAAAAGTACTGTAAGAGTTTGCAAATCTGGGTAGAATGTAATACATGACGTTCAGTCTGACGAGCGAAATTCTAGGCCAATGGGAAAACACTCAGATTAGATTAGAGACTGGAAAGTAATCTCAGACCTGTCTGAAAGATCCAGAAGCTGCTTCTTGGGAGGATATTTTTGGACGCTGCTCTACCTCACCAAGACATTGCTATGGATAGTCTTTCCCCCCACTTATTTTTTTGTTTTTGCCCACTGCCATTCCACACTCATCTCTTTTCTTTTCTCTCTACCTGCAACATTCACTTTTGAATTAAGTTGTTCCTGTTTCTTGTCTCCTCCTGCATAGGAGTGGAAATAGTGGATTAAGATTCTTATATCAAGGCCATATATGCTTACTTAGTAAACTGGAGTAATCCAAACTAGATATGTAAAGAAATGAACCTGCATTTCTCAGTGCACAATACATACCCGCAAGCTGTAGAAACCCCAAAACAAATAATTTGACCCATTTAATTATAAAAAGTGACCAAAACCTCTAAGAAGTCTTTAAATGCAGGTCTGTTTTCTTTAACACCGTAAGCTGCCTCTGAAAAAGTGTGGAAAGAGATCTAGTGTGAATACTTGAAGTATTGGAGAAACCTGAAAAAGGCTAAATGAAAACCATATGCAATTTAAGAGGAAGAGTGTCTTGGCCCATCAGCCTAGTTGGAATACAGTACTTAATGAATTAATTACTTAATATTTTACAAATATATTCCAATGTTAAAGATTCTTACATTCTAAAGGAAAATAGCTACAATACATGTAACACAAATTTCTACTGCTAGACCTCATTAAAATGTTTGTTTCATTTCCCCACCGATATTTTAGTGAAGATATATAGTGCTATATCAAATGGTCATCTTAACTGAAACATCACTTTTGTTTTGTTTTGGCTGAGCAGAAAAGATAGTCTTACCTTTATTTTTCTAAGAAATGCCAAATCTCAGCATTTAGCCACTGGATCTTTTGCTATCATGAAAACAAAAAGGCCGCATTTCTAGCAGAAAATGCAATTGGTAAGAAAAGTTTCTCCTTGGGAGCTGAAGCTTCTTCAAGACTGAAGTTTCTTCAAGACTCTCTAATTCTTTGTTCCTGTGTCCAAAGCTTCTCAAAATTAATTGTGGCAGACAAAGATAACTCTACGTATTCGTGTAGACACATTTTTCTAACCTAAAAGCAAAAAGATGTAGGAAAAGCAGGATGAAACATGGGTTTGTCCACAAAACATAACACAGACCAACAGTCCATTTAAGAATATCCTTTGAGTGATATGTTTCAAAAAATCCATTTATTCTTTTACCTGCATGCTTTAACTAAAAGGGAAAAATGGGTCTTGTTGAGATTACTGCATAACTAGTGCAGTCTTTATTAGACACAGGATAACTGTGCCCAGGCTAACAGGGGTGTTCTCATCTGTCACTTAGGGAACTGCACAGTGTAACATTATTCCCTAAGGGATTCACTGTCTTTAACCAGGAAGAGAAGCTAATTCAGTCTATATTTGCATGAAAATATGGACACATCTTCATGTTACTTATCTTAGAGAATGTTGGTATGAGTGTTTGTGTGACAATTTTTTTTTTCATCTCAAGCATTTTAATAGCAGAAAAAGATAGTTTCTTCTCCACATTCTTCAATTTAAAGCTTGCACCACTGCAAGAGCTGACCAAAGTTTGGCTATGGCTTCCTCAGTCTTTAAAGCTTTAATAATCTGAGTATCTGGTTCACTAACTTTAAATGGTCTCCTTACAACTTGCAAATTTTAGTCTTCAGACATTGAGATTGAGATGAAATGTCTTTGAGGCATTTATTCTTACTTGAACTAGATAAATTTATGGCTTTTTTTGTACTTTTAAATGTTGTTGTTATTTTGGTTTTACTCCTAGAGAAGAAAAGAAACAGACATCACTCTCCTAGGTGTCTGCTCCTGCCAAAGCAGCCCTTAATGATACTTTTCTCCAAATGTAGTAAGAATGAGTAGCCACTGTAGAAACTCTGTAGATAAAATAAAATCTGTGTAGACACAGATTGGGTCAAAGAGAACACAGAAGGTGGGAAGACAGAAAGTGAAAGTTTTCTACTAGACCACTGCTGCTCTTGTTTTTAAAGACAGATCTTCAAGTACCCCTACAGAAAAATATATTTCAAAAACTAACAGAGAATTTACCTAATACTAGTTACTATTAATCTATAATTATGTTTCCTAAAGATACAGCAAGTGGTACCACAATTATTGCTTCTATTTATTTGATAGTCACGTGAAGTCATTCCAACGATTGCTAGCAGAAAACTCTTTCAATGTTCTGGTCATTTTGAGTAATGCACTGATTCAGCACATCTTACTGTGGTGAGTCACTACTGGAGAGGCTCCACTGAAGACATCTGAAAGCTGTGCCTCCAGCGCTAACCTCAGGGGATCATGACTCTCCTACTGCCACCAATGATACTCATCCACCAATGCATATTATCCACTGAATGCAACTTTCCCTGGGGGTACATAGGGGATTTCCCCATCCCTTTGCCTATTGGGTGTCTGGATTCTGCCCCTGAAGTAGCAAGCTGAGCTCACAGTCAGCTACAGTGCAAATAGGCAAAATGTGTAAGTGCTGTTACGTGCAAGTTTTAAAATAATATGAAAGGGATACTATAGCTTCTTAATAAAAGAGTAATCACTAATACTAAGCATTGATATGACATTTGTTTTCAAAAGAGGGAGCGTAACTTCTATCCAGTTAAAATATTTGCCCATTTGCAAAATGTAAGGAATTAATAGTCAATGTGTGTTGAGGAACTAATCTTTATGTGAAAACTGTTAATAACACTAATAGCGCAGGTTAATTTCAATAAATCCGTATTTTGAATTAGAGCACAAGGCAAAGAACCTTTTTTCACATGTAACCCTATCACCTAGTCTTCATCTCCCTATTTATTACATCCTACCTGTGTTTGTACTTGCTGTATCTCCAACGGATAAGAGATGCAGGTTTTTATCTACTAATGCCATACATTATTGGTAGTACAGTGGTATCAATGGGAGTCACAGCAATAATTGAAGGAAGGAGGCTGGCAGAATTGTGAGCCCTTTCTCCTGAATTTATAATAGGCCTGGGCCATGTCAGAGTAATTTCATTACAGGATTTCAATTAATAATTCATCTCATATTTTTTAGGTTTTTTTTTTCCCCTGTATAATGTAGATATTGCAATATACTAAAAAAAAGCCAAACTTTCGGGTTTTTTTAATCTAATGACTTTGGTTCTCACCCCAAGACTAGAAATTTTTATAGGCAGGTCCAGATCATACAGTTTTACTGTAGCTGAAGGTGATGATAGAGAATTATTTTGGCTGATATTGACCAAAATAATTTTTATTTGGGGTAGATTATCCTGATTCAGCTTCTATGACTGAATCATAGGTAAAATCTCAGGCCTAGTCAGTGGTGATTCCTGATGGACAGACTATATATGTTCTTTCCTGGGGGACTATTTCTCAAGCTCTTCCATCTATATGGCATCAGCATTTATTTTAAGACTGGTTAGAATATCCTTCAAATTCTGAGACATGATATTGCTTCAAAAAAAGTTTCAACCTATATCCTCATGCACTTGAGCTCCCTTTCAATGTAAAGATGACCTGGAAAAGATGGTTGCATATTGTTGTCACTTTATCCTGTGGCAAAATGTGTGATTCCATCTGAAATGGGATTTAGAAAAGAAATCAGGTTGTTCAAAATTAGATACTCCTGTAAAGACGGTTATAAGACAATATGACAGTGATGGCTTCAACTAAGTGAAATCACATGTTAGAGACAAATGTCAGACAATGAACGGAAATTGTGGGCAACCATATGGACATGTGAAGTGTTAAGTGATTATAGAAATGAAAACCCAGTTTTAGATTGACAAGAAACAGAGTTACACACAAAATTAATTGTCCAGATTCAGAATTATTTGTTGAGTGTTCCCCATAATCTAGATTTAGCTAATTCCTAGTAATTTTTGTACTCATATTAAAATTTAAATGTGCTGATAAGTGGAACACTGGAACATACCATTATCCACTGTGAAGGTATTAAAGAAGTCACAATAAAACATCAGTTAGCAATATCTAAATAGATCACAGTATCGATTTTGCTTTGTAAAAAAAAATCAAAAGCTCTGTTTATAAAGTAATACTCTTCTAAATTTTTCTAGGGAAACTTATGAAAATGCATTTGCAACAGAAAATATTGCTTATAAACCTAAAAATATATAAAAAACTAAACTCAGAAAATTAACTGAATCATGAAGAACTATGCAGCTGGAACACTTACTTTCCTAGCCTTGCTAAGCCCCAGAAACTAATCAATACAAAATATGAAAGAATAAATTTTGTATAGCACAAGATTAATGGATCGTATTTAGACTCTGACAGTTGTCTAGGAAACTGAAAGAGAAAAAATTGGAACTTCTGGCTTGAGAGGCTTACACACAATTCCTGGCTGAATGTTATCATTACTACACAAGTAGGAAAAAGCACAGAAAGTCAACAGGAAAATAGAGTGCTTTATATCTGTGGTTTAACACAGCATATGAAAACTGTACATGGATTTCTTTAAGTTCATTCAGGCATCATGGAAGTACCTAATAAAACTTAACCAAGCCCTACGTTTGGAACATTTTCTAAATGGATTATGGAAGTATGACTTTGACCTAGCCACTACCCCTATGTAATAAATCCAAAGAGGCAAAGCCTGTGAGTTACAAGTTCTACCACTTCTTTAAAAGGTGTCTCTTGTAATGCTGAAATTTCAGTACATTCATGAAATATTGTACTGATTAGAGGCCTACAGCTTTAAGTAATATACACTACAGAATAATAGCTAGCGTTACAGCAGCTACTAGAATGCTAGTATTCTTCCTATTGTAACACATACTAAAGTGAGTTGATATGTAGGAAATACACGGCAAGTAACTTAAACTGGTGTTTGTAAAAACCTTTCAGGAAGACTCTTGACACTCAGTTACATCTTCACTCAGTAGGAAGAAATTGCTTCCTAACACAGGTTGAATTTTTTTGTTATATTGCTTTTGGTCAGAATTTCTGTCTCAAGACAGATTTCTTCACATGAACATTTTGGCCTTAAATATTAGTGACAGACATTTCATATGAACGAAGGATTGCCCTCTTTCAGTTAAATCTGACCTTGGACTTTTTGGCCCTTTTGAGATTAACTACTTATTTCTGTCATCAAGTTTTTTCCACTCAAGACCTAAAATAACAATTGCCTTTCTTAATGTAAACCCTAGCACTTTTTCTTTCATCTACCATACACAAGTTTTACAGCTGTTTGGGCTTTAAGTTAAAATAAAATTAATGAGAATTTTTAAAAAAGATTCAAAGCTGTTGGCGATAAGTGCAATTTGCTTTGCTCCTTGATAGGGTGCAAGAGTGCAAGTTAGGTGTATGCCTTCACTCATCATTTCAAAGTGCTCTTTCTCTGTGTAACATAAAAGCTATCACAGGAAACTTGAGGTTTTGGATACAGTTTAGGTTTAGGGTATTCTTTCCCTCTAAAGAGTGCTTTTTAAGAAAACACAATCAAATATCTGTTCAAATAAGAACCAATTATCCATGGTGAAAAATGTCTTCTTTTGACTGTCACTGTGGAGTTAGGCTAACTTTTCTAAAATGCATAGGGCTTCTTCATTCCTATGACTTAATACCCTGATTTTGTAGTCCACCAGCTTGATCCTTATTACTTAACCACAGCACAATTAGATATACATTCAAAAGTAAATGCTTTTAACAGTAGTAACTGTAGAGAAATTTCAGTGCTCAAGGAGATTGAGTTGGTATCATGTTAACTACATCTGAGAAAAAAAATCCTGTGTTTTAGGTGGGACACAGGTGAATTCACCTTCAGGTTTCCAAGATTGCCAAATATATGCAATCTTTCAAATTTTTGAAAGATTTCAAATATGAATAGAAAGATAAAAATATTCTTGTATCAAAGTCTTGGTACAGTTAACACAGTTGTACTCTGTGCCTGTCTTTTGAGAAGGCAGTGAGAGATGTTTGCAAAGAAAATGCATTCACTTTCACATCTGAAAACTTCTTATTTGGACATATTTAAAACCAAAGCAAGGACTTTCGCTTTCTGAGAATGTATTTTTATTCAACATAAATTTGAAATTCCTCAGTGTGTCCAAATATTAAAAGACAGTACAATAACGAGTAAGAAAGGGCAGACTTTTCAGGATACTCGAAGCAATGTAGGCAAGAATTTGACACAAAAGGGCCCATATTCAGGCTATATAGGCTCAGAAAATTTCTACTCCTCTCCCAGAACTACCAGACAGTGAAAAGACATAATTGATGAGAAAAGATGGCAGGTTTTTTCTCAATGACTACAGTAGCCAGGCCACATAGTGCTACGGTGCCATATATAAGAGTAACTATTTCTCCTGTGAACAATTAATTTCCCTTTATTCCTTGCTTATTTTAATTCACAATCTGCATTGCCGTAGTGGTTTTGAATACAAATTTTTTAGAAGGTCTTGTAATTTCTTAGAAACATATATAATCATATATAATCCTATTTTATAGTTAATCAGAGCATGCAACAATTTGTGCTAGCCCCAAATTTCACACACACATAAAAGAAGTTTCTCATTTTACATTGTTCTTAAAATAAATTACCCTAAAAGACCAGAAACACTGCTCCCCTCTCATTTCAGAAAGGAGGGCCTAATCTTAAATAAGCAATGTCTAACAAGCATAAATCATCCATAAATGGAAAATGCCTGCTATGTATCTATCTCAAGATCTTCCTGTTAAGTGGTTATACTGGGATATATAAAGGGGATCACAGAGCCAATAGTACTGATACTCTTCTCAGCCATTTTCCATACTGTCATCTGTGATATCCTTCCAAATCTACTAGTGTCCCTCATACTTTCATTCAAGAAATCCTGCAAAGAAATATGAGGATGTGCTTGATGCAGTGCAGGTATAGGGAGTCAGCTGTATGTGCTGTTCATCTGATCTATACATATATAATGACTTCAACACATGTTGAACATCCAGCAAGTTGACAGATCAAGTTAGGAATCCACAGAAGTAGCAAGATAAACAATTCCAGATTGAAAACAGGACCTGCGCACATGGCAGCTCTATGATTATACTTGCCTAAGTAAAACTACTCAGTAAGAAGAGATCAATAACATTAAAGAACGAATAACCAGACAAATAATTAATCTGAGCATAACCTGTTCCTTAAGTTTTGTACATGTGAAAGAGCTTCATAAAACCTTAAGCTCTTCAATTAAATTTTAACTTTTTAGTTGCATTTTTTACTGTAAAACACATTCCATTATCTGTCTTTGTTGGTAGAGTAAGTGAACAGTAATTTTTTGTAGCAAGACCTTACCAAGACTGGCAACCACTTTAAAGTTTAACAATTTGAAATGACAGTGTTGGGGTGGGTTGGCTGGTACTTCTGTTTCAGGATTTTTTTTCTAATGGAATTAAATCATTTGAGGATGGATAATGAACAAAAGAGAGACCAAATAGTTTTGTGACCTAGAATTTAACTGGCTTACTTCTGTTTAGGATTACAGTGGTAGTACACACAAGTTATGGTTACTCAAGAGCATATGGTGCTCCTACTCTATATTTATATTTTGAAGTAATACAGTCCCTGCCTGAGCTGCTCTTATCCCTAGTCCCTGAGCTTTACCTCATCATAAGACAAGGAAAATCAAGCAATAACACTATCACAGTAATATACTAAGGTTTCCAGTTGTTCATAAAGAAGATTTTGATGAAAGCAGATGAACTGGTTGCAAGATACCAGCTGCAATATCAAGGTCCTATGGGAGGGCAATCAATAGCAAACTCAGAGAGAGATGCCATTGGCAATGCGCTTCAGCGCTTTTAATCAGAAGTAGTAGCTGTAATAAGTAACAGCAGCTTTCCAATGAAGAGGACGCAGTTTCCTATAGATGGATTTTATGGTGGTTGACACTTGGTTTGATGGACTCACTGAAGCCACAGCTCAATGTGTATATTTGTTCTGTAAGCAGTCTGAACTAGTGAGCATCAATTTTATGATGATATTTTAAACCTTTTATTTATTTGAGGATTAAAAAGCAATATTCCCTGCAAATAGCAACAGTACATATTACTGATTAACAGCTAGAAGCTAATAAAATACAGAAGAGTTACACTGAGTGGCAAATAACCTAATTAGACCTTTGAAAGTTAAGTTTCTAACTTCTAACTAGAATTTCCTGATAAAGAACAGAGTATATGTAACTTCCTGAAACTTACTTTCAATAGTCATTTTCAGAGTTCAACAAACAGATCATCTTAACAAATCAGGTACCAAATATCAGACATTTGCATTTTTTTCACCTTAGGTTTAACTCAAGCTGGGTTCAAGCAATTTTTTCATTTGTCACCTTATGGCAAGAACAGAATATGGATAAGAAGGGCCAGGATCTGCACTTTAGAGAACAAGATAACAGCTTTCTTGCCTTATAAAAAGAACTCTCTTAGCATCTGCTATTCTGTGATCCATCAAAAGTTGTGGGATTCCAGCACTGTAATTAATACATAGCATACATATAACAAATTATATAGGGCTGAGAATGTGAGCAGCAGAAGGAAATGGATACCATCAGTCAGAAAGTTCCATCTCACATCCCACCATCCTTTTTGCTTCTAAAATCCTTACTCTTCTGAGGCGAAATAAACTTATCTCTGTGCCTGATCTTCTTAAGGTACAAGTTAACTCATTTAATGATATCTGATGAAGAAAAAGAGATGAAAACACAAAATTTGTCATTCAACATATTGATTAAAAACCCCATGTTTTCTATACTTTCTCTTTTCCTTGATCTTTCCCCACTCCAGGTTACCTGAAAATAAAGGAAAATGACCAGACTACCACTGACAGAATCTGAGAGGGCACAAAGGAATTGTTTCATGTTCTCCATTGAAAACATGAAAGTCTCTACCTCTGCTAGCATCTAGTATTATCTAAACAGAACTTTACAAGACTGAGTTTAATTGGCACTGCTAAGAAAATCAGTACAGGCTTCTAATTTCTGCTCATTAGAGAGAAAAATCATAACTTAACAACACAAGTGTAATTTCTATAAATATCAAGGCCTAATAAACAACACATCTGTTTAAGACGTGCTATGAAGCTTCAAATTACTGCAGCAGGTCGCATTCCAGTCTTTAACAATCTTTCCACCCAAAATGGAGATGTGCAAGAAGCAAAGATTAAATATTAAACTATTAAAAAGTCCTCTGAAACTGTTTTCTTGACAAATCACTTATGAAATCAAAAACATGGTATGTTTTTAAAACAAACATCATCACTATTATAAATTATTTAATTTGAAGTTACACAAGGACACCACAGGCACAATGATTTGGCACCATAAAAAATACAAATTAAAAACTTTTACACTTAAAAACATCACTACTTTAGGTACAGGCCTCAGCTGCTGCTCTGAGTGCCACCTGAGACCAAATCCTGCTTTCTGTTTTTTGGTATGTATTGAGATGGTGTTTTGCAAACAGTAGGCTCTTTATTCTGTTGTATAGTTGGGGTTTTTTGCCCCCCCCCCCCCCCCCCTTCCCCGCCGTTTTCTCTTGGAAATAATTTCCAAAATAACGCTATGGTAACATACATAGTTTTAATGTGAATATATGTCTGCAGAACCACAACTGGTAAAAGAATTCACATGTCAAAGTGATCTTCAATATTTTCCTTTTACCTTTAATAAATGACAGATTTAATTATTACTGATAACAATGAATGAGACAATATATCAACGGACAATAATATGAAGAAATATAATAAGCCTTGTGCTGATTTCTTTCAACAGTCATATTAAGAAGCACGTATTAAACTAGACAGTAATATTACAGGCAAAATGTGAACTATCATTAGTGTGGACCTTTGGTTAATTAACAGTTGGTCAGCCTGTTCTCTCATACACACAGACAACCAACCATGCAAAAAATGGCACAGAAAGAAAATATTTTCTTATATATCTTTTCAAAATCTAGCTAATAAGGGAATTTCTTCAAATACCATATATATATTGAAAATAGCTGTTACAAACCACACAGATTTTATTCCTGGATTATCAGAATCTGAGATGCTCAGAATCTTATGAGACCTGCTGCTCCTGAGCCTGAATATCACCAGATTTTTCTTCTTAGGAAACAAGGTCACTTCTACAAAATGCTAGGAATTAATTTAGTATACCTTGATTATGAATTGATCTGATTTTGCAAGACTACTGCATCACAACATCACATTAAGAGTAAGAGGCCAGATATCAGATTTAACGAGGTTAAAATGAAAAAAAAAAAAAAATCACACCATCATCACAATCAGTCAGTACAAAATGGCTTTGAATTCCCTATTCCATCTTTGGCTCTACCTTAACAGCAAACCAGAGGGTACAATCTGATTCCAAAATGTGAAAAAGATTATATTGCTAAGATTTATTATGGGTACAATTAAATGTTTTGCCATCTTACCTGATTGAAAGAGAATGATAAATCACTGCAAAGCCCAGCATCCAAGAATAATATGATAATATATGTCTCCTCCTGAAATAGTCCAGGTTTCCATCCACAAAGCTTTACTAATTAATTATCATTTCTGTATTCTCAGTGGAAAAGAAAACACAGAGACCTTTCCAGAATCCTCTCTGATTCTGCCTCCGCTTCCTGTTCTCAGTCTCACACGATGGTACCCAACATATATCAGAAAACAGCTTATTAGGAGAAGGAGGGGGTGAAGGGTGGGGGAATGGAGGGGGAGAAGTGAAAAAAACGCAGCACCTAACGTGGCAGCTCCACCTACTGGTAAAGATAATGAACACGTACAAAGCGTCAGCTTAGGAGGCATCTTTATCCCTGTTTATTCTGCATTACACTTGAAACAGCTCCTGTGTAGTAAGTTCTTCCAGGCAAGAAGCGGAACAGACCAATAAAACCACAGTGACTATTGAATAACCCTATTAAAGATTTTTTTCTTAAAATAATTAAATTTAAAAACAGTTGTCTGTATACATTCAGCAGAGCACTTAGTTTTAAATGTGCTGTTTCCTTTAAAAATCCACAGGGAGACAGAACTGTAAATAAGAAAGCACACACACTGACTGCACTGCTAACTCATGTATGATGAACTTGCTGATTGTCTTGATACTCTTATTCATTAAATACTACCATGCATTTTTGGCATCATGGTAATTTCTTTATTGTGCATAAAATGTACTATGCTTATGTAAAAAGCATAGCTCAAAGTCTTTCCCTTAGACAGGATTCCTGGGCATGTGCAGATTTCCATCTGATTACCTAGGGTTCCTCTGGCCATCCTGGGAAGAATTATTAGAGCAGTGGCTCCATCATTGCCTGGTCCATGGGCAACAGTATTGAGTGAACAATGTGCTTCAGGCAACATATTCCGTTGTCCTGCATGTCAGTTTGAGGAGTATTGTGTCAGTGGAAAGCAAGATGTAGAACCGTTAAGCAATGTCTGCAAGTGTGTTCAATATAATAACTCATAGCCCTGGGTCAGAGACCACTGGAGTTCCCAACTAATTTAAAATCAAGCTACCAGCTTTATTCAGTCATGTGGGATTTAATGAACAAATGTTATTCCACAAAACAAGAAAAAAGAGTATATGAGACAATATTTTGCTCTCTGGCAGCCCCTGTATTTCCTTTGCATACCTTTTCAGCAGTGGCTACAGATAGCCCCTTCTCTGTCCCACTGGTCACATACTTTTGGAAGCAAGGATTCCAGGGCAGACAGCATGTATCCAGCCTGAGGGCTGCTACCGTATCACAACTACACAAAGCAGCAGTAGTGGTGACAACTGCCTACAACTGGTGTCCCTTATCTCTAATATCATACAGATATCCCTATTTAAATTAGCATACATAAACCAGAATCCTTAAGCATTTATGTTGAGTAGTCCATTTCAATTAAGCTTGCTGCATGATCGACAGATACAAACACCAAATTCCTGAATTTGGCTAATAACAGCAAACAGAAATACATTTTCAGAGGTTGTATGTATTCTGTATGTACAGAATAATCTCTGCATATTAAGTGAGAGAGATGTGCCCCCAGCTTGCAGTTGCAGCTGCATTACTTCCCTTGTTTGACTGGGGCACATTGTGACGCTCCTGATCAATCTGTTCAAACAAATCCCCCCTTTTATTTCAAAGAGACTTTGAGGGTGTGAACATATACCCCAGTTTTATATGAAAAAAATACAAATATTTGGTCTCCCTTTGATTTTATTATTTACATTTTCAAACTTCTAGAAGTAAGGAATATGTTTTTAATAAAAATGTTCATTTTTCTCTAAAGCATTGGTTTTGCTTTCATAGGTTGATGTTAATTTAGCAAACCCTTGGATGAACGGAAGATGATGTCTGGATTTTAAACTGCTTGGGAACATTGTTTTGAAACTGTGTTGTGTTTTGAAAATCAAGCCAGTCCTTGGATAGAACTTTCACTTGCTTACATGCTGCATTTCTTCTATTTATTATTTTTAATGATAAAAATTTTTCTTAGTTGTCTTTGCACGTTTTCTTTAGAAAGTCTTTATGCCATGATTAAAATATAATTATCATCTAGTAACATCATAGTTAAGAGTGTGTTATACATGTTGAATCTGTTTCTGCTGGAAAAATAAGAAGTTCTAACCTACAGAACAAAGATTTCGACCTCATTAAAACATAGGAAACAGTCCTTAATGCCAGCAGTATAATTCCAGCAGAAAAGGGTGTGTAAAAACACGTTTTAAACCTGAGTTGGTTCAGAGATTTGATTCTCTGACAACTTTTATAACAGGGTTGTCTTAGAATAACTAATTTTTGTGTGCTAACATTCCAAAAGATGGTTAGGATAACATCGTATTACTACAGAACCCCTAGTCCTGCTTTTCTGTGGTGGTGTCCTTATATCGATTGCATTCTTCTGTAATATACCAGTTGGCAGAATGACTATACATAATGTATTAGTCTATACCAAGATAGCCTTCTCATAGGCGTAGGTCTGATATTTGAGCAATGTTGCGTCACCGATTTAAACAGTTCAATTATCAACCCTCACACTAAAAAAAAAAAAAAAAAAAAAAAAAAAGAGCCAGAAAAGTAAAGTTTTATTTGTAGAAAAGATCATGCCAAACAAAGCCATGGCAAATATTCATTTATTAATATGGCTCATATATGGCTCATATTCTTTTTTAATCAATGTACAGGATTGCCTGTATAGTTCATTGAAACCAGTCAGAGTCTTTGATTTAATGAAACAGAGTTTGAATCGTGTTCTTAAGAATTCCTTTGCACTTTTTTGATCTACCAGTGAAACAACAGGGCTGAAACAAATAATTATGCATTATGCATAAATACACATTTATACTATAAATACACCAAACCATTTATATGGAACAACTTCCCCACACACACTCTTAAATTTCTTAACATGAAAATTTAATTTTAAAAAATCATCTTTCACCACAAATCTATATAAAATGTATATATGCAATGCATGCTATGCAAGTACATGTATATATGCAATATGTGTATACCAAATATGTACATACGACATATACAAAAGCTCTCTCCCTCCTTTCTTCTGCCTCACTACACCCCACCGAATAGTTAACTGCCAGATGTGAAAATCAGAAGTGGTCATTCAAAAGACAACAACAAATAGACTATTTTGACAAATGTCATTTATAACAATGCCAGCCTGGCACTGGTTTCAATTTAAAATATTAGTACAACTTTTAAAGAATCATCACTGGAAGTTTATTTCAGAAGTTACATTTAACAATATAACTTGAAAAGCCCTGACATTTCTAAAGAATCTGTTTGTCTGGGAATCCTGCCCCAGGTGCAGTTATGCTTTCAGTCATGAGTGAATAAATGCAAAGCTATTCAGTAACTTTTAACTAAACAGCTGAAACAGAAATGTTGAGGTATCTTAGTTGGAAAGAGAAAAATAATTTTGAAGTGTTAAACATGAATGGATACTGCTCCTGTATGAGGTCTCATATAAGGGCAAGTCCTGTACATAGCCTGCATGTAACTACTCAGCAACACAGACATCAGCTTGTTTTAACATCAAATATTTTGTTTGACTAATAGCATTATTTTCGGGCAATAGTTATCTTGAATAATTCTCAGGCACTTCTGTGAATATTAACATAGTTAAAGGCATCAAAATATAAGACATGTTGTTATAACTATTCCTTCAACTACTTACCTGTATTAGCCTTTGAAAGTGACCTAAACAGCAGTATTTAGCGAAGTGTGGTGGATATGACTTTAATTCAAGTTCAAGACTGGCTGACACAAGTGTATAAACCTATTTTTCCACCTTTGGTTTCTCTCTTTTTCTTTCTCCTTTTGTCTCTAGAGTGCAAAATAAGAAAAACACTGCTTTTGTAGCAGAGTTAATAATGCATATTTACAAGCCATGGACCTGATATAGTGGCTTTCCAGCTAATAATCTGCCTGCCGCATGGGGTGGTAAGCAAATTTTAGGAAAGGCAATACACTCAACTGCAGTGGAAGAATCCGGTCTAACATTTAAGGAAGATCTGTGGTAGGCTGGCAAAGGCGTTTCTGCAGTGTCTGTCTTTTTATTCAAAAACATGTAGGTTGCACATGTGGAATTTCAAAACTGGGAAAGAAAATACAAAAAGTGGCAAGCAGTCAAATGCTATAGCACAGAACTGCAGAACTTCTTGAAATAAAGAGGAGCCTGAGGCTACGCCTCAACTCCAGTCCTCTCTGTAGGATCAGTGAAAACATAATGTTCTGTTTGTATAGGATCATTTAGAAGTATAAGGACTTCATAGTATCTTAAGTCTTTGACTGCTCAAGTAGTTTAACAGGCCATAAAGCACACTATCTGAACAATTATCTGCTTTAAGGTATTCATAATAATATCATAATAAAGATATGTGATTAGCAATCTGTACTTTAACAGTTATAGCTTTCAATAACAACAGAATAGTTCTAACATTAATGTAACTACTAATAGTTAGACCTTTTCTATTGTTGCAGAAAAACGATATGAAGGGCATACCAAATAATTCCACCATTTTAGTAATAAGAATTAAAAATAAGTCTCCAAGCATAAACCACTCTGACCACCTTCCACATGTGCCTAAGTGCTTCCAAAACATTAATCTCCAGTTACAACTTTCCTGTCATTCAGATGAACTACAATCAAAATTATAAAATTATTGTGAGCTGAACTAATTGTACACAACAATCAAAGCTAAGAGATGTCTTAAAATATTCACATTATATATACAGTATATACATATACACACACGCTTTAAGTATATAGAGTAGGATTCTTTTGTATCTATGTTTTGAGTAAATAAGATCATCATATGAGACTGATATCTGTTTAGTCTAGTGGTTTAACAGTAGCCAGTGCCACAGGTTTCTATGTTCAAGACAATTAGCAGCAGACAATAATAAAATAACTGGTCAGTAAAAAGATTTTTTCTTATGCCAGTAATCCTCAGTCTAGAGGTGGGTCTAGCTAGCGTGATACTCGGCTGCAGGAGCTTCACAGCCAACTTCACTTGGCATTGTTAATTACTTAGTGAGAGAGTGGGTGAAAAGTTCTGTAGGTTAACTGGGAAAATGTAGCTTTCCCACCATGTACATGCTAGATGTTTCTATCCTCTAGCACGTAGCACTGCATCTGTTGCCACCACAATAAGTAGTTTAGGAATTTCTAAGTGCTAGAAGCAACATTCCTTCTAATCTTATTAATCTTGCTTGATAAGACTTCTTTTGTATGTTTCAACACAACAAAGGAGAGTTGTAGAAGGCAACTAATTCAATAGGAAATACTTTTTTGTATGACACATAACTTAAGAATTTACAGATATACAGGCTCAGGAGGATTCTGAAAACCACTAAATATTTATGTGAGTAATAAGAGTTAGAATAGGGAGCAGGTGCTGACTCAGATAATAAAGTTTCAGTATCTAAGGCCTGGAAGCTTCTTGTGTAACTTCCAGAACATAACGTATGTTTGTATCTCAGTTCCTCACCTATGGAATGGAGATAATAATTCCTGACTTCAGAAGGGGCTATAGGATAAACTAATTTTGTTAGCCAGCCATGCTGTAGAGAACAAGACTGAAGAAGTATTGTAATATTCCTTGTAATGCCCAAAGAGGCCAGACAGGCCTAGGAAGTTGCTGGTTTAGGCACTATATATATATATTTTCACAGGACACAGAGCATGTTCAAAAGAATCTACTATATATGTATGACAAGACCAATAAAGAAAGATGAAATGCAAGCAAGCAATTTCAGAGTGAACAAATACAATTTCAGATAGACAGATTTTAAGAGATGGACAAATGAATTAAATGATACCTCTGCAACAAGTGCAGTAGTGCTCTCAGAGCTAGTAACAAAATGTAATAATGTTCTCCCAGGACACCTATAAACAGAAAGATTGCATTCATATGTTTTCATTCCATTTATTGCTACTGAGTCATGTGGTTTAATTGGTCAGATGAAAGGTAATCATCACTTGGAGAGAGGGGAGGTTTTGTTAAGCAAACCTCAAGTTATGATTTATTTATTTGCCAGTCTTTAAAAGCTGGAATGTCTAGAAGAATTGCTCTGTTTAATAACATACACTTGCCAAGCTGATTTTGCATTAGACGGTTTCTCTGCATCTCACAGTAAGCCTAGCAGTTATCCACACTAAAAATAGTACCATTATAATTAAACCATGAAAATATACTATGCTGAGAGAAATGATACAAAATTTCAAACAGTTGACTCTAGTATTTTAAAGGAAAATAACTCTAGTTTCATCTACTTTCAGCCACGAATGATAAAGATACAGAACATGTAAACTCTTTGGTGCGTTGAATCATGAAGCTAGCACGAGTGAATGCCTTAATGGTTCTGACTATGGGCATACTAATGTCTCAAAGAGCAAATGGAAGTGATATGTACTTTCAAAAACTGTTGTACACATTCCTTTTCAAATCTGTCTTCACCATTGGCCATTAAAAGTGACTTCAGTATTAGCCCTAGGCAGCCAAGAAATGACTGGCTTTACAATTTGAAAACACGAATGTGATTTAACATATTCTATTTTTCAAAAGTAATTATCAAGATTGCCAAATAGTTTTCATCACGTAGAAAAATGTTCAGAAATCTTTTAAATTCCAAAGCTATCTTTCCTCTTTGGCAGACATAAAAAACTGGCAGCCTGCAGTAATACACCTCAGATGCAAAGACGTCAGATATGAAAGAAATGTAATAAAATTAAAAGATTGCCAATTTTTAGTAGTCACCAGGGTAATTTCTGTTAAAGTAACTCTGGAACAGGTCAAAAAATATGCTTCATATTTAGAATCATCTTAAAGTTCAGTTTCACTTCAATGAGTAATTTGCCAAGTTGACTCTCAGACATTAAAGGCAAGAATGATAGGTTTTCTGATTTCATGAGAACTAAACAAAGACTGATAAGTTTTGATTGAGATTCATTTATGTCTTTTAATAAAATGACACTTCAAGGAACCATGAACCTGCTCACTCTGCAGACCTGTCTTTTGCCTTAGCAATTTACAGATTCAGGTCTAGAGTTTAAAAGTTGAGAGATTTATGGATAAAAAGGCAAGGAAAAGTAAGGGTTCTAAATATGTGAAACAGCTATTTCTTTGAGGCATGTAAAAGACAAGCGTAGATAAGTGTCTGTTGGCCAGAATAGCTATTGGCATTACTCCTTAGGCTTAACATCCCATGCACTGTGGAAACTGAAGGTTGACCTTTTGCTCCATCTCTTCCGGGTAAATGTTTTTGCATGATTTAATAGAATGGTTATTTTTTATACAGATGACTGTTAGCCATGCTCTGAGAGGAAAAGAGAAATTTCTGGTAGAAAGGAGCTCTATCAGCCTGGTTGAATAAGCAGAAAGACTCCTCTAGCTATCCTAGTTTTTAAGATATTTAAATAAAAAAATCAGAAAATCAGAAAATCAGAAAATGAGATTTATTCAAGGGATATTTTTATGCCTATACAATTACTATTACAATGATTACTTAACCCATAAATAAACGATGTTTGTAGGTGTTGTTGGAGAGCTTCAGTAGATGCAGAACCACCTCTGAGAGATTCACTGAGTTTTGTTGATTCTTACAGTGTTCTGAATTTTTCACAGAAAAACCTCACTATTTTCTCATGTACTTGTAGCTGGGCAAGTTTGTGCCACTGACAAATGCAGTCTTTATAGGAAAATGTAAACTTAGAAAATTCCTGTGAATTTCAGCAGTTAAATTTTTATTGTCTTTCACTTATTGTGGCATTTTATTGTGGTATATATGAGATATTATCATATTTCATTTTCATTGTACTCTTCACAGAGATACAGAAAAGCAAATCTATCTTTGCCAATGAGCTTTACTATTAAGATGTCATTGTCATATACCTACAGATTAAAAAATTGAAAGAGTGATAGGCTGTAGAAGGATTAAGATTACAGAATATAAAAAAGAATAACAGTTTCTTTGAGTTTGGGAGAGAGAAAACAGTGTTTATAATGGAGCTGAAATGCATATTTCTTCCCAGTACTCCTTTAACTGAATGGCTGCTCTATAGCTAAGTATTATATATTAGTATTATTATAAGTAATACAGATTCATACAGCCTCAAAATCTCTTATAATACTTTTATCTCACTTTTAATATCGCAGATATTATTAATTCAAATGATCTTTGGGTTTTTTAGATAGCATAGAAATTTTTGTTTGGTTTGTGAAGTAGTTTAAATTAATATTCGAAGTTTTAATGTTACATATGCCAATGAAATAACTGTTTTGTGAAAAGTACATTCAAGGGGTGACTTCATTAAAGTAAGCTTTAGAATATCACCTTCACCAATATAGGTTTATAGTAGGCCTAAATCCTTTCATGGTACATTTCCATGTTTATACAAAGTTGCCAAAGTATATTCACAAGCATTTAAAGTCACATGACCTTTAGACCTTTAGACTCCGGGCATTTCGAGTGCCAGGTCCCCTGGGATGGCAGAGTGCGCTTCAGCACCGCGGACAGCGCCCGACCCCACCCCCCTCCCACCCCCACCACCCCCGCCGTTCAGGCGCTGCTATAGGGGTGAGTAAAAATCGTCTGTATTTTTCAGTGAAATCCTTTTTCGAGGTATAACTACTACTTTTTATATAAATTAGTATTACAGGGGATAGGGGAAAATTTCCTTAAAACAAGGTCAAATGAGAGCGTATTTTTTTGTGACAATAGGATTTCTAAAATACTCAGTCTATGCTCACACATGAGGTATTTTGACCTTTTATCATTACTTGAACTATTTTCGGACTTTGGAGTTCTTTCATGGTCTAAGATCCCATTGTAGGGATTGGACAAGCATACAAATTGATCTTTTTCCTGAAGAAGTGTCACTCCATGGATTTGTGATAACCGTGAAGAATGGTTTAAGCTGATACAAATATGAGATGCTACTGAAAGGGAGTCTCCCCAGCAACTTCCCTGTCTTGACATTAGTGATCATTTTGATGAGTTAGATCGTGGATCCCAATTAAAAAAATCCATGTGTTTCATCTAGATGCATTCCTAGTTAACTTTTGCACTTTTTCCTCTCCCAATCCCCATGTTTTGCTGCAATGAAATTTTCCTCCAGAGCTGAGAATTGTTGAGCCAGCCCTGCATGCAGGTGTGTGCTAGCTGTTTGACGTGACAAAGCAGGTTTAAGAGATAGAAAGCTTTTAAGGAAATAGAGAGAGAAAAGTAGATACACTCAGCTATATAGCTCTCCAGTATAAGGCATGCTTTAGTAACAGTAAATCCAAAACTGCTGTCAGGTGGATCATGGCTAGAGACAACTGAGGTGAGGCAGACAACTTGTATATTAGTCTTTTGCAACTAATAGCTTCCAGAGTATGAAAGAGCCATTTCAGGATGCTATAAAATTCAGGACAGCCTGGGATGAAAATAAGCAAAACAGATCACCACAACGAAATTTTTATTGAGCAACAATGTAATAGTCCTTGTTAAATCCAAGCATCCATTCCTTTCATCTTACGGGTTTTTTTCCCTCTGGCTTTTTATAAAGATATAAATGTAATTTATATTTTGCAGAATCACTAATCAAACAGAAAAAAAGTAGGTGCTCTTATTCTCAACCACTTGTAGTGGTGTTTCTGAATAAAGAATTACTTCTTTATTTTTAAACATAATGGCATTAGTACATAGTGAAACAAAGACATCTGGCAGAACCTTTAGTTTTCTGCAATTATTTGTGTACAGATGTATCCAAATACCTACTTCATTATTTCAAAAAAAAGTTTTGCAGTTTAAATCTCAAACCAATTTTTAAGAATATATAAGCATTCGTTAGTCCTAACCTACTTACTTCATTTAAAAGCTGTGTAATCAAGGGCTAATATACGACTATAAAACAGAAATACAGTTTTGACGGCGCAAGAACCCGGCCGAGCTCCCGTCCGCGCCGGCAGGTGGCGCTCGCACGCAGCGTGCCGCCGCCTGCCTCCCCCTCAGCCCTTCCCTCCCCTTCCTCTTTTATTCCCCACAACCAATTTTCTGATCGATGCTGGGATTCAAAGAGTGAATCTCTAGAACAGGAAGCAGGCGAAGTGACTACAGAATACTGCAGAGATTCCTTTGTTGCTTTCATGGGGAGGTTCTTTCTTTACTTCTTCCCTTTTTCATTTCAGTGAAATTAAGAGTTACAAGCTTCTTTTCCCAGGAACCTGAACCTGCAGTAGAAGGAGCCTCATCATCTACAAGTGTATGGATATTTCTTATACCATGATTTGTAATTCTCTTTTGATCAGGTAAGACAATACAATATTTAATTAAAATGCTTAGTTAATAGATTCCAGTTATTTTGTACCAAGATTCTTCTCCTGTGGTGCCACACCTAGCTTTCAATTAATATTAATAGAACAAGAGGAGAGGCAGTAATAGCCATCTTTGCCACTGCATGGATTTTTCATAGTATTTAATTAGGTCTTAGCACAATAATAAAAAATGTTGTTGCTCTTGGGAGTTTTCTGGTCCTATGTATTTTTAAGATTGTGTGTTTATAATTACAATTGAGTTTGTATTTTTCATCCTAATAGTGGTAATTTGTTGCTGTTGTTTTGAGGTGGTCATCCACAAGTGTTCTCTTTTTCTGCTGGAGGCTATATTGGTGCTGTATCCAGAATACAAATTGGACTGTAATTTAAAGCATACAATTAGATCTCTGGGATTACCCAGTTTTAATGCAGAAATGTGCTGTTGCTTCTTTATACCATATTCAGTCAGAGGCTTTCTTTACTTCCTAAATTCATCATTTTGTTTCTGTGAGGTATAGGAGATTTACAGGATTTTCCCCTCCCTCATCTCCCAAAACAGCCTCTCCCTGATGGAAGACAGAATGGAGGACTTCTCTGTGACTAAACATGGTTTTGCACTGCTGCAAATGTCATATGCAACACATGTGTTTTATGAATCATTTTATAGATATAAGAATGATTTTTTTATTGTAAAAACTTAATTCCATATTGCATGAGAAAGGACAAAATATTCCTTTCATCATCTTTTTAGATGATACATACTGGGAGAGACAGCAGAATGACTCAGGAGGTGGGAAGCTCATGCAGTACCCCCTGACTCTTCTTTCAAACCTCCAGTTTTTTTCTTTTACAGCAATAATTTATTTAGTCAGGGAAAAATAATGTAGAAATGCAATGATTTACACAGTCATAAACCAGAGAAAGGGCTCTGTAGCCAGTATGTGAGAAAAAAGAATATGTGATTAGTTTAAATGCATTTTGCTTTCTATTATAAAGTATTAAGTAGGAAAGCACTTAATCTTACCTGTGAAAAGGTAAACTTTATTTTTTAGTGGTGATTAGTGAAGCAACAGAAAATTGCCTGTTGGGATTTGAATGCTAGATGCTGCCTTGGCTTTAGATGATTCCCTAGATACATGTGAAATGTTAAGAAGATTCACAGCATTCTTGCCACCTATGCTCATTTGGATTTTTCTGACCAATGTTTACAATATGTATATATGGGTACGGCTCAGCCATTGTAATGTCTGAAGATATCTTGACTAGATGGTAAAGGATCATCCATTCTTGAATAGATCTGGAGAAAAGACTAATAATCGCATCCAAATGCTCTGCAATTTCCTCCAGTGACAAAAGCATTAAATAAATGATGTTCTCTTATGTCTATAGGCCCCAATTCAACAACAAAAAGGCATGTCAATAGGATGACTCACGTTATTAGTATTAGGCAAGTAGATAAGTACCTGGCTCTGTTCTCTTGATTTTTAGACTACACCAATGTTCAGGGAGAGAATAATTTTTTTTAATCACAGAAATTTTGCAGTGTTCATAAAATGCAGTTAGTAGGGTAAACAAACATATAGCTTTAAGATGAGTTATAGATTTACTTTCACATTTAAAAAATAAAAAGAAAATCCACTTGGCTTCTGCAAGCCTTAAAGGAAAATATTGAAGCTGAATTCTTACAGATTTTGAGTATGTTACTTGTGAACATTAGTCTTGGGGAAATATGAACACATAAATAGTGATATTGCCTCAAAGCATGATCCAGTTACCCTTCAGAGGCAATGAAGTCGGATGTTTCTGGAGGACTTCAAGTGAAAGTTGCCCCCAAAAGAAAGCCGGCCCTGGGAGGGCCTATTGTGAAACTTAATTTTAGGAGATATTTAAGCCCTCTTGTTAGTATTGTTCATCTGAACTACTCTAATTGAAGTGTACTTTCTATACCTATAAACATCAGATCCTGCAGCAGGGACCAGCAGACCCACTCTGCAGCCAGAGCAAGAGGCCAGCAGCAGTTACGCTGTCAGCGCTGCTTGCTCAGTTTCTTCATCACGGACCTTGATGTGTTGGGTCATGACCTGCAGCCCTGCTCTACCCCTGAGTAGCCCCTAAACTCTCCTGCAGAGGGGACAGAAAGGACACTGAAATCTAATATAGCCTATTTGCTTGAATCGTACTAGGCTCCAAATGCAACTGCAACCCCTTCTTATGCATACAGCTCTCCGCTGGAGCCTGAAAATCACGAACAAGCTTTTTACTGTGTGGCTTCCATTGTTTTAAGGCCATGCACAGCTTCTCCAGAGGACAGTGTGGATCCTTTGCAGCAGCATACCCTGGTCCTGTACTCCCCCAGGGTGGGAGCAACGTCTCATGCATCAAAGCCCCCCCATTCCTCTCTCTTTGCCCTTGCTTGCTGAGCAGGCATCGGGGATTGTGAAGGCCTCCTTTCTAGAGGCTTCCCGACGCCACTCGAAATAATCCATTTCTTATGCCTCCTTCTCCTTTCGCTGACACCTACGAGTCTCAGAAGTGCTGGGTTAAAAGACATTTATGCCAATGGTGGACTGAATCTCCTGTTCTTCTTCAAATAATGTACTTGATTTCAAAGAGATATTAATGTGGGGAGGCAAATGGTGGTGTGAACCACTAAGTACCATAAGGCTTAGAATCATAAAAAATAGCTAAGGAGGAAAATAATAACTCTGTAATCACTGCATATTAGGGAAGACATGCAGTAAAGAGGGTTTGGGACCAAAATACTGAAAGAGGACAATTTTAAGAAGCATTGAATAACTACGTTCATGTTATTCAGTTCAAATTCCTATTGTTTCCAAGCTCACAACATTACCTCTCTTATTTCTGCTTCTGAACCTACTATTGTTCTTTTTTCCTACCCTCACCTCCAATTTGTTAGGCTGCTTCCTCTTCCTGCCTCCAGCTGGTTTGGGACCAGCAGAAGGGCTTTGCTTCTGCTCCTGGTTTCAGCATTTGATGCCTCAGCAGCTATTGCTATCAATTGCACTAAATTGCTAATGCTAGGCAGAAACACAGTCAACATGTGGCAGCTCTGTAAGTATTTATTGCAAGCTGCTAAGAAGCTTTTTCTGAGCGCGTTTAGCAATTATTTTAGAGAGATGCTGAGTGGCCAGATTTCAAGAAATTTAAACAGGAACAACAAAATACAGACTCTTATATTGCTTGAGCAGCCTGCTTGACAAAATTCAGAGTAAAGAGATTGTAGCAAAAGTTCTAAAAATATGGCGGGAAATATATTTTAGTGCTGCAGTATTACCAACATACTCATTAAATAATTACAAAAATGGTTTTTAATCTTCCTATTAAAAAACCTAATAACATAGATTCATTGTTCTTGCCTTTTGGTTTTTAAACTTGTAGATTAGTAAAATAATACTTTCAAACTTTTCCTAATAAGCAGACTACATATGTATTTTTTTCTATTAAGTGGTGAAGTTTTTGTTGTTATAAGCATTCAAGCTGAAAGAATTAAGAAGTGTCATGAGGACACATGGATCCGCATTGTCAAGTTAAGCTTTTCTTTGTAACTTCATTGAAAGAAGTATCTCACCATTTATAGTGCCATTAAAGAAAGAAATCAGGATGAGACCAACAGCACAAAGAAATTCAGTCCCAACAATTAATGTCTGGCAAAGCTGAAAGCATTAGGAAGAGATTCTCAAGATGGAAATTATTAAGCAGACAAAATTTTGTCAGCTCTGTTCATACTATATAGAAAAAAAGATCAAAAAATATTAAAAAATCAGTAATAATTTTTTTAGGTCTTTCTGTGTGAAGTTCAGTGATTGTTTCTATATGAAGTTTTCTTAGGTTTTGTGTAATTGCAATTGCAGTTGCTTCTTGATTCTTAGCTCATCTTCCCTTGAATGTGGGCAGAATCTGATTTTGGCCAGGTGAGCTCTTGAACTGCTAGCACTAGCCAGTTCTCACTCCTCTTTCTGGACATCCCCACAGCTACTTCCCATTATGCAGCAAAAATGCTGACTTCCACCATCAAGAAAGAGGCTCGTGTTAAAGAACATAATGATTGCTCTATGCAGTGTATAGTTACCTTACTCGGAAAAGCTCATAACATGTAACGTTAGCAGACTGTGTTTTAAGACGATGGATGTCCAGGTTTTGAACATACAGTAAGAGGTCTTCTCGTGGTCTAATGTAGACTTGTCACATAAGAGGAGATGCCTGATTTCTATGCCATATGGTGCTGCTTGTCTGGGCTTAAATGGAGTCGTAACGTACAGCTTTTGAGTATGTTTAGAGGATGTCAAAGGACTCACTTTAGCCAAAAATATTGGGTACAATTCAACCCTGCAGTAAAAAGTACAACTGCAGTAGGTTTAGCCAGCTCTCAGCTTAGTGCTATGTTTTCAAATGCAGTGTATGTGCTTTATGGAACTGTACCAACCCACCCGATTATTTTGGCTACTCATTCGGCCTGCTAGCCTATCGCTCCATAGCTTTCTGGTCATTGGTACTGAGCTAACTGAATTAAAGCTACAATATTTCCACATCTGCTGCTGTCATTCTTCTGACATTATTACCAGCAGGCTTTGAGTGGGGCAGAAACAGTGTTCCTGTTTGAATGGGGGTTAGTTAGACACTACTTCTTTCTATGCCATCCTCACCACATCTCACCTTCCTCAGAGTAACTGCAAAATCCTCAGCAGACTTTGACCCTAATGCAGTTTTGTTTGATGATAAATGTAAATGACTCACACTGAAATTAGGAGTCTGACTCAAGTTCTCAAAAGCAATACACCATGTTCTAGACTCCTGCATTTTTCTCGGTAGGATCAGAGATATACTAGGAGCCAGATTCCACATATGTATACAAAATGGAGTCACATCCATGCAGAAAAAATTTGATAGTCTGATCTCAAGAAGAATAGTGGCCAGTTTAATGCATCATAAACTTCATACAGATAGAGCAAGGTCAGAAACAAGTGTCCTTGCCCTAGACATTGGTCTGAATTTGCTGTTTAAAAATGAGTTCCATAAATAGATGCCAACAAAAAGAAGGTTGAAGTAGCACCTGAGCATCTAAACAAACGATGTGCTTATAGGGAAGTGTATGGCAAATTTCTATACAACCACAACTATTATGAAACAAGAACTCTGCCCAGGGAATTTGAAATTTGACTGCCTATCTCTAAGTATACTCATTGTATTTTGTTTATTAGTAAATACTTGTACCAAATGCAAACCAGTGGAAAATCCTACCTTTTGGGCCACAAGGCAAGCTTTGTTAGATCAGTTTTCCACACTGGAAGTCTGGCGAGGTTGTTCTAACTGGGACTGTGGCACACAAGGTCATATCACAAGAGGATAACAGGTATATTTGTAGAGTGTGTGAGCTTCATATGCTTTCTCTTTACTGATAGTCAATAATAAAACCATGGAAACTAAAAGATAACTACCGAAACCAGGCAGAATGAAAAAATATTCCTTCTGTAGATGCATTAACCTGAAAGCAGACATGGGGCAAACACTGCATGATTGTATCCAGGCTGAGCTTTCAGTGATGGCTGTGCAAACAACCTGATAGCAAATGCATTCACACAGGTTACATTTTGCAGTGCAGGAGCAGGTTTCCATTTTGTAGAATGGGAAGTAACACAAAACTGCTGACAGTAGACAGCCTCCTAGGTACCGCAATAATACTACTGAAAAATTCTCCTAGCAAAGCAATGAGAATATGCTTTGAAAATGCTGAGATGCAGGATAAGCTGTTTTATTTTTATTTGGTTTCTGCAAAATACTAATAGACGCAACAGAAAATGCCCAATTTTACTATCAGTAGCAATGGTAAGATGCAAATCTTTAACATTATTAAGGAAATCAATTTTGTTAGGAAGCAATAGACTAAGTGCTACTGGGCAGATTTGAGAGTCACTTTTCAATAGAATAACATTTTACATCTTGCAGACAGTTTGCTTTTGTAGTTTTGTTGACTAAACATACACAACAAAATGTTTTCGAGAGTTATTGTTTCAAATTATTTTTTTTCAATATTTTCTGTGAAAGTTAATATTTAAAGCATTTTGCAACATTTGTGACTGTAAAAATATACTTGTGCTTTTGCCAGCTGTAGTTGTTATGAATTACATGATCTTTGATCTGAAGCAAAGCTTCGGCCCTCTAAGCCAAGCTGAAGGCAGGCTAGTCTTTACACAGAGAGAAATTTGTTACTCTACTCCACCAGTATCCTTCAAGAAAAAACAAATATTAAATTTGAATGTAAGCCTTAGAGTATGAAGATGATGACCTTTAATATTATATAGGACACTTGGGTGCTATTACTCATGTTGATATCTTGCTGTATGGAGTGGCAGAGGCTGGGAACCCAGAAGCATTCTCCATTGCTAGGAAAGGGATTATATGGCTTTTCTCAGTATTGACCTCACTTCCAAATTAATTTAAGGATTCACACATTCTCAAAATAATCTGTCCTTAGTGAGAGAGATGATGGATACGATGCAGGAATCGAGTGAGCTGGTATAAATATTGTGAAGATGGGCAAACAGCTCTGAAACTGTGATAAGGAAAGGAAATATCCTCTGGGAATCTAAAAGAGAGTGATTGATGGGGGAAAGCAATTTAATGTAGGGGGGGAAAAGTGAAATTTTAGGAGTGTACACAAATTTAGTTCATACGAGGAAAAAACCAGAATCCATTGTAAAGCAAATATTGAAACGTGTATCTGTGTTCCTGTACAAAGGTGAGCAGTGTGGTGTGCATGGCTCCAGTGGGAAAATTTTGCAGTGGTACAGCTCCAGGTGGCAGGTGATGCTGTGAGCCAGGAATGCTTCTAGGAACTCTTTAGGGAGCTCTTGTATTCCCTCTAATCAGAACCTGTTTTGCTGGCTCAAACATAGTGGGAAAGGATAAACTCTCCTGAGGAGGTTTTCAACATCTGCTCCCTTGCTTTATTCACATGTACCAACAAATGCAAATGAAATATACTCAAAGAAAATTTACAGTTAGAAATAATTCCAAACTGGAGTAAATTGTCAAACTCCACTGAACAAACCTTGGTTCCAAAACACCCAGCTATCATGGGCTGCAGTTGTATTTTAGCCAAGACTTCCGTAGATTATCTTGAACAATCTTTCCTTTCCCCATAGTTATAAAAGGATACTATAATGAACAAGCCTCACCTTTTTTTTTTTCAAGTTACCTTGAAACTGAATCTGCTTTTTTAAAGAGAGTGATTGAATTTTACTGCTGTTGGTTCTCTGAGATATGTTTCATGAGGTTTTTCCTCTCTTGTGAAAAAAATCAGGAGATAGTTAGATTTGGGTAAATATATGGTGTAACTGTTCAGCTTTCCATTTCTGACAAATCCCTATACTTAAAAGGAGAAGCGGCACAGAAGTTTTCTTAACTTCACTACCCAGAAAAGTGATGTCTAAGTATAAAATAAGGCACCCATGTTATTGGAATAATACTTTGCCATCAGGTGACACAGTAAGACACTCTCATGAGTTTGGCGTGTTCCAGCTGAGGGTCATGTTAAATCAGGGGACTGTTATAAGCCACACTGTGCAGTGTCAGAATAAACACTCACAGTGATCTCTCTGGTCCTGTATTTATGAGTCTGGGTTGCTCCCTCAGGCCCTTCAAGTTTCTTGATGGAATAGTGATATTATCTTTCTGTTCTTGCTTAACTGCATATGTCTGCCATATGCACTTTGTCCCTCAGGATAACTTGATCCATAAATATGATGTTATAGTGTTCAGAATATTCCTAATTTATTTCTTGATCTGACAGGTTATCAGGACACTATAAAAGGCAAGCAGAAACCGGCCCTGGCAAGCTGTTTGTTGGTTTGGGGTTGTTTTTTTTTTTTTTTTAATGGCAATTCTATTTAATTGTGGGCCAATTAACTACTCTGTTTCCTTTCAGATAAAAAAAATCTTCTAAATTTAATAGAGAGTTGTTTGTTGCTTCCTAATGTTGTATATCTGTCTAAGCTTTTCATTACTCAGAGAAACAAACGTGCTGGTCAGGTCACCGGGGAGTAGTGGTGATGTTTGCCATCCTCCTTTGCATGGGAGGCGGAGGGGGGATGAAGCTGTAGCTCTTAAGTGTTCTAATGGTTCCTGCATGATAGGCTGGGAAATGCTGTGTAACACCCGGCTGTTCTGCACAAGTCACCAGCCATATTATTCATCATGGGATCTAATTTCATGCTGTTTGGTTTAATTTTTCCTTTTTGGTTGCCAAATTTTGAATATACATCCAACCTTGTCACACTGGTGACATCTTCATTTAAAAGATATACTTACTCATCTGTAGAGATGCCTGTAGTGTGAAGTTTTGGACAGTTGGTAGAGCTGCAATAAATCATAACTATTAAAATTACAGTAATTAACATACATGCGAAGTACTAGAACAGGAATATTCAGTTCCCGCCCTGCCTCCGTTAATGTGTATCCGTATGCAACATATATTTTCATATGTCATTCTGTTTCCAAAACCACATGTGCTTCTGTTTCTCAAAATGTGAAGTGGGAATAATGTTAATAGCTGAAAAATAAATGGCTGATATTTAATAAAGCAGTGCGGAAATAAAAGGTTCCACTAAATATTTCACATTTTTAAAATTGCATTAAAAGTGTGTTAAGTGGCAGAATCA
This sequence comes from Falco naumanni, assembly GCF_017639655.2. NCBI lineage: Eukaryota > Metazoa > Chordata > Aves > Falconiformes > Falconidae > Falco > Falco naumanni. Next base: position 42,575,165 of record NC_054061.1, read on the forward strand.
AGCAGTCAGTTATGGGACACTGAACTAAAGCTGTCTTTACATTCTGGAAATCAAACATATGATTTGTGAAAAGAGTGATTTGAGTGAGTTGCCTGCCATCATATTGGAATACTGAGTAGAATCCATCCCATCTCCCTATACAGTGGAGAGAAACAGGCACTTCTAGGGCACAACTTGCCTCCTCGAGGTAGATAACTAAAATGGGTCAGAAGAATTGCTTTTTGAAGGACCCATTTTTCTCCAGTGGATATGAAAGGAGTTCAGATTGGCTTAGACGTGCATGCCTACAGATACAGACATCTGACACCACGGAAGGTGAATCCTACTCATGACACAGGTAGAGGTGACATCCAGTTCTCTGGGACAGCATACAGACCTTGCACAAAGGACAGTACTTTTTGCCCACGTAGTTATTGTCCTTTTTCTCCTTCCCACTAGTCACTTCTCCCAATCCACATGCAGCACCAATGAATCAAGGAAGTCTCCTCCAAAACAAATCTCACTGCTTTTAAGAGCTCATCCATATTGTGTACTACAGAAGACAGTGAGTGTTGCATTATAGTATCTACTGACAAATGGACTGAAAGTGAGATCTTCATTCTTGCAAATGCTGTCATTTGAGTCCTCCTTCTTGCAGTAATAAGTGTTTCTTATTGGAGTGTCTGTACACAATTTTAGGGAGATCATACTGATACCCATATGAACAATCAGGAGTTACTGAAGTTATGTTTAAAGATGACAGGTTCAGGGGTCTGTGAAGTATGCATATAGTACTCTATAAACTCAGTTTCAGATCTTATTGTCCATCCCTCCAATTAATTGCAGTCCAGTTATTTCAGCTTTTTATTCCCTTTCTCGCCCATCGAGCCGAAGCTTTTTTGCTTTGTCCTGTCTCAGCTTGCCCCCTTATACTGACTCCTCCCTACCCCTCTTCCCTTTTCCATCACTTTTTCCCAGTCTAGTCTCCTGTGAGGCCAAACTGATCAACCTAGATTATTTTCTTCGTCATAATAATCTGCAAATCCTTGAGCTTTTCACGTCTCTCCAACCAGCCTCCAGGACTACTACAGCTAATTTTGAGACAATCTCTTTATCCAGGCTGACAGTTCTTCCACATATCACTTCCCTGGAGGTTTTTTCTCCTGCCAGTCTTCAATCCCAGATATGTCTCTGTTTCTTCCTATTTTTTTTTCCTGTATTCTTTCTTCTTTCTGTATTTCCTTCTGGTTTCTTGGTTTTTTTTTGTTTTGTTTTGGTTTATTATTATTATTTTCAAATAACCAATGTATAGGGTCATTAAGAACAGAAAGAGGAAAACATTCCCACTCTTAGGTCAGCACAGTCCACAAAGACTTCAGCTGCAGGAAAATCCTCTCAGCTGGACACTCAAACATCAACAGAAAAGGCATTATCTCTGGAATTCACACCTTTAAACCTCTGGGGTGTTCTTCCAAATATATGCAAACTACTTTTTGAAAAGCTTTCAACTCTGAGTAAATGTTATAGATATCACTCCAACAGAAAAGTCCAAAATGCAGAATGCTGTTATGCAAGAGGTTCTGCAGGGCTTCATATTCATGCTTCGAAAATTGTCAGCTATAAAATTTTAGAAATAAATATATATCTGTAGCTTTTTCTTAGAAATAGTTGCATCATTTAAGTTGCAGCTTCCATCCAAAAATCAGCCTCAGGCAAAAAAGGAAATTTTAGCCCCAGTGCTTCAAGTTTGGCTTAAGTAAGCAAGGGAAGGGTGGGGGTGGCGGCATAAAATGAAAGGAAAATGGGACAGGTCAAGTATCTCAATAACAAACAGTACCATCAGCCCCATCTGTAATTATTATGAAACAAGACAACCTGTAACTAGTAGCTAGCTTGGACCCATCTGCACTTTATCCCTAAGGATATAGTAACAACTGCTAACCCATAAACCATTGTAAGACTAAAAGAATATTTAGAAGTAAATATGGGACTTCATCTATGACTTAATTTCCAGTATCACTGAAACGACTTTGCTTCTGGCTTATTTGAAGTGGCATTTCTCTGAAACAAAGCCAGTTCTTCCATTCCAGTGGCAAAGGGAATCTGGTGGAGACCAGGTGTGGGAAAGGGAGTTGTGCTTTTCAGTCATGCCTTTTTCTGTTTCTGCCTGCTTCAGAGACCTTGGTATGTTTCCAGGTGCAGTTATATAGTAGGACATGGAGGTAGGGGCACGAGTAGTGCTGATGAGGAAATACAGTCTGTGGCATCTTGCCCTTGGAAGCTGATGGATATCCAGGGAGTTAATGCTTCTTTCAAGCTACGTTAACTCCTGCAGGATCCCCTCGGCAGCTGGTGCTGTGCAGCTGCAGGGAGCCTGTCAGCAGCAGTGCAGTTCCCAGGGGGAAAATTCTCATATGTTATCCATGGAGATGTTTGTTTCCCCTCTGTGGGATGGTCCTCACGCTTTTAGTGTCTATTGTGTTTTGCTTTTAGAAATAAGTTCCTCACGAGGCAGTTGTGTTTGTTACTAATGCACTATCTTTGCAATTGCAGACTATTTAGAGAATACCCCATTTAGATTCAGATTCTCTTTATTTTGCAAAGTTACAAATTAGATACATACCTCCTGATGTGCTTTCTATAGACCAAACCTAAGGTCAGGGTTATTTAGCATGTGGTGGAGGAGGTTATATATTTTTTTTAAACATACCAACAGCTTGAAATAGGGGCAACATCTTTTAAAAGGGAAGATGATGTAAAAACCGTCCCAGCATCCAGCTCCCCATGTCTGTTTCTATGGTTTTAGTCACCATTTCGTAGTCAAAAAACCAAACAAACCCCAGAAAAACAACAACCGCCCCCACTTGAAGAAGGGAACTGGCCGCCCGCAAGCAGGCGGCAGCAGCATGGCTGACCGCCCGCACCCAACACAGCCGGTGAACACACCTCACCGGAGGGATGGTGCTCCCCGGTTCCTGCCCGCCTGGGTGGGACAGCCCGGACCGGGCTGGGGACAGCGGGCCTCGGCTCCTTCTGGCCGACGCCTCCAGCAGGCGCAGCCGCCGCAGCCAGCGGAGCGCGGCCGCCTCCGCGCCTGTCTCCCCGCAACCCTGCCGCTACCTACGCTACACTAAATGCCGCTCTTTTCCGCCCCTCCTGCCTCCCCCGTTTGATTAGGCCCCGCTGGAGCAGGCTGGGGACGCTTTCCTTCTGGAAAAAATCATCTGCCTGGAGCAGGTTTTCGCGGGGAGTCCCCGCAGCCCGCGGGCGGCGCTGCCGCTGCGCTGCGCTGTCTGCCAGGCCGCAGCGCGGGTGCCGGTGCCGCAGCCGCCGGGCCGGTTGCTAGGCAACCGCTCTCCGCTCCCCTCGGCGCCGCTCCGTGCCGGCGGCCCCCGCCGCCATTGCAGAGCCGCGTCCCCTCACAGCCCGGCCGCTCCCCGCCCGCCTCCCCGGCCTGGCTTTTCCCTCGCGGCACCGCGCTGCCCGTCTGCGCTCGTTGCAATCCCGTGTGGCAACGGCACCCGCGCAGGCCGCGGGCGGCGGCCCGGCTGCCGCACCTGAGGCGCCCGGCGGCGGGGGCGGGCTCTGGAGGCGGCACGGCGGGTGGGGTGGGCTCGGCTCGGCTCGGCTCGGCACTGCGGCGTGCGCCCGGCCCTGCCCTCCCCCGCGGCTGCCGCAGCGCCCGTGGCGCCGCTCTCCGGCTCCGCCAAGGCCAGAGGAGCCTTTGGGACTGGAGTGGAAGCCGGCTGCAGCCCCTGCGCCCTCGCCTGAGGGGTGCTGGGCCCCTGCGCCCTCGCCTGAGGGGTGCTGGGCCTGGCTTTTCTGTGGCAGCCTGACCTAGGCTTATGTAAACAATAACCACCACAGCAGTTTTGTTTGTAGGTTGTGTTTGCAACAGAAGATGGCAAGAGGCTATAAAAGTGGAAATGTATTTTCCACACCACTTGTCAGTAGGTTCAGAATCCCGACTGAAGTTGTTCATCCAAAATTTCTAGGCAGTTGTTAGGGGCATTTTAAAATTTCCCATCAACCTGGCATCCTTTATCCAAAAGGATCTAAATTATATATGACTGAATTTTCTGTAGCCATGCTGTAGTTACGATTAATGGAGATTTTATTCTAAACATCTTTACATAATGCCCATACTGGGAATGTTAAACTCAGGGTTCTGGTTTTTTGGGAAAGAAATCACAGCATGTTTTATTAACAGCATAAGTAATCAGCACATTCTCCTATTCAGGCATCTGGAAATATCTAGCTCATCCCGTACATATGGCACTTCTGTTATCATTACATCTTTGAATTGTATAGTCACTCTCCCCACACAAACACACTAAAAATGGATATATCTCTAGCTTGACACTTACTTATACAAGAATGTACTTGTGGGGATTCATTCTTCACAACAGATATCAGGGCAAAGATTGATTTGATGAAAAGCCCACCTCTGATGGCTGAAAGGCCTTAATCACTTAACCAGCTTCATTAGGGATTTGGCAAATGCTCTTCTCCCATTACTTTGTCTCCCACTTTGCTGTTTGCTTTGGAGACAGTCAGTATGTATCCCTTTTTGTAAAGGGGAAACTTGAACTGTTGTTTTGAATCTTTCCCAGGTGTGAATTTAGAAAGAAGTACTTCAGGGTGTCTTACCTGAAAAAAACAAGTAACGTTTTTGTTCATTCACTGACATTTGATTGAAAATCAGCAATTGTTCAGAGATCATTTCTGATAAAGAGGAAAATGGAGCATGTAGCTATAACCAAATGCAAGTCATTGCCAGTTACTGGCTAACAGTAAGCAAAAATAACAATCAACCGAGTTTTAGCAATGTATTTTTCATACTTCCTTGGAGCACTTCTTGCCATAGCCCTATGGGCAGTACCCTGAAATAACTTTTAGACTGAGTGAGAAAACTGATCTGAAAGAACCCCCAAACTTTCCCAATAGAGGTTTTTGTATACCTATTTTCACGCTAGATGACTCTTGCCACATATTTTGCATAAAATGCTGTCCTGATGTCCTGATATCCATGTTGAAAGGTGGAGGGTGATCCTGGTCACCTTCTGATCTTGGAAGAGCAGTCCTGAGGCTGCTGTTACTGGATGCTAGCCCTGTTTCATCCCTAGATTTGCTAGGGTTTGGGCATTTTAAGAAACCTTTTTGTTTTTTTTATTCTACCTATACTGGGTTCTACACTAGGTACAGGATCCATGCTAATATTTGTTGACTGTACAGTTGTTAAAGCTCTGTTCAGCTTCAGCATTCAGGCACTGAAGGTCTGTTTGTTCATACTCTGGCGCTTTAAGCCCTATTGAGCTTTGCACTTAGGAGAAGCACTAAAACTTGGAAGACACTGTAGGCAGTCAGCTAGTCCTTTGCACTCTAAAAGTGAGGGGACGTATTAAGCCTCTTAATTTCTGTAGTGTGGTGGATCAGCTCTTTGGTCTGTTTGACATCTGGACACTTATTTGTAGTTTTCAGGCAGACCAGTGAGCTGATATGGCTAAAATGCAGAGATGCAGAAGTGCTCGAAGCCATCACAGTGGGAAATGACCAGGACAAGAATGGGTGGAGAATGGGGCTGTCCCTTCTGACAGCACCACCTTGTATCAGCTTAAGATTTTCAGAAAATGTATTTTCAAAGGTGACTTGCTAGTTATGCATTCATTTAAAATGTTGGACAATGTGTAGGAAGCTGTATTTTTATGTAACTCTTCCAAGCCATTTGGAAAAAATTGTTATATAGAAACACCTACTGTTCAAATTCACAATTCAGCACATAGGTACTGGATGAAGAGACCTCTGTCAGAGCTCTGACTACTGATGACACGATGCAGTGTAGCATGAAACACACAAGCCTCAGTTGCAGGAAAACTGATTTTTATTTTCCGTCCACTAATTTCAGCAGTGGAGTAGTAAGACCATAAACCTTAACAGATGTACCACACCAGCTGTAAACCTTCCACCTTCATACAGGGCAATCATATACAATAATCTTTCATGCAGTGCCATGGGGTGCTGACATATCCAGAAGGTCTATAGCCCTTTGAGACAGAACAGGGTTTTTTCCAGCACTTGTTCTACCCATGTATAGGAACAGTAGTGATGCTAGTTGCAAGTAAGAGAATGGACTATGAAATAGCTTTTCTAAATGTGATTGGTTTTATTTCTTTTTGTTGGATTAGGGGAAAATGAAAATGCTGGAAGGAGACAGGGGTGAGCAAAGAGAAACTGGGGGAAGATCTCTCCTATTCGACACCAATGCTTCCTTAGGCACCCTCGTCTCTTCGTAAAGAAGTCCTTGGGACTTTCCTGCATATGATGTCACTCTTTTGTATCCTGCACCCCACTGATTCTTCAAGAATTTTCTCAGCCAACAGTGACTGAAATCAAAACCCCATTATTTTCTGCTGCTCTGGTATATAAACAATAAGCTTTTGCTCCCTTGAGGCCCAGGGAGAAACTAACAGCTGGAGCAGCACAAAACAATGAGAAACCTATGCTCATTAAGACCCTAAAACTGTAAGGGCCTGTTACAAGTTTCTTGATTCTCATTCTGATCAGTTTTGCTACAAATCTCACGCTCATCACTGATCTTTCTTTTTACAAGGCCTAGCCTTTCTTAAAGGCCTTGAAGGATTGCGGTCTGTCTGCTCTGTTCATTCTCTATTTTCACTGGTAAAAGTGAAAATAACACTTTCCTAACAAGTCCCTCTTGCTGCAGTTTAACCCCACAACCTGTTTGCCTATATGCCTCTTCCTTGGAGGAGCTTTCTAGACATATGAAGACTGTCATTGTCTCTTCCATCAAACTTTTCAATGTAAAATAAAGACAGAAAGAACTCAAATTCCACAATGCCTTGGATGTTTTCTCTTAAGTTTTGTTTTTTATACTGTGGTCTGAATTCTTTCCAGGTGGCCCCATATTTTTTGAAATGCAGTACCCAAGTTGGACATACTGCTCCAACTAGAAGGGTAGAAGATGATTTCACAAGTTTATAAATTTAAGTACTTGCGGTTTTTTTCCAAAACTGACAGTTTTCACTCATGGTTGGTATGTAATGCAGTTAAGTACTCTAGATCTTCTCCTGTAGAGCTATTGGTGGGGTTTTGTTCCTCATCCTCTAATTTTTTAGTTATTTATTCTTGCCTAAATACAAAATCTAGGACTTGTATCTCTTGAATTGCATCATTTTTCAAGACCATTTTGTTATTTGTCAAAACATTTCAAATTCTAATCCTCCAGTTTACCTGTAGCTCTCTCAGTTTCATGTAGTCTGCAAAGCTAACGAACATGTTTTTCAGTCATCTAGATCATCATGAATACTTTAGTAGTATAGTAAGTATTTTAAGTACCATGGGGGGAAGAGGTGTCAGGAATTTCTCTAGATTCAGTGTACTTGATTAAATGTATACAATTTACAAGTTTGAATGTATATTATTTACAAGAAGAAAACCCTCCATTTTCCCTCCTCTACCCCTTTTTCTCTTTAAATGCAAAAAATAATACTTCATTTTAGAGTATAAATTTCTGATTTTTTGGTGTTTTTAAGATTAAAGTTCTCAAAGTGATATTAACGTTATTTGCAAACTACAGCAAGTATCACAGTAACCTACACTTTGCTCAAAGTTGCTTGTCACTGTTATAATTTTGGGACAGATTTTATTTAAAATTTGATTGTTTCAGCAAAGAAAGTAGAAATATGCCAATGTAATTTGCTGCTATCACAAAGTTGGGAAGCATTGTCAATGAGAAAGCTATTGGACAAGGTGAGCTTGATGACTGATGTTACTGGAATGAGATGAAATTCAGAACTATATAAATGAAAAGTCATGCACTTAGGGACAATTGTGACATAGTATAGGAACACACAGCTGGAGAGTAAAAGGATTACAAAACCCCTGAATGATGGCACGTTGCCACTTGTACATTTTAATGCTTTGCTTTAACATTGAACGTAGACAGTTAATTTTTATAGATTTCTGAGGAGAATCTGGTAATCTGTTTGCTTTCTGATTTTATTAATCAAGATTGTCTGTAGATGAAGGGCTCCTAGACTGCCAGGAAAAAACTCAGAAGTTTCTCTCAGCTCTGTCCTGTCAAAAATCATTCACCCTCATGCAGATTTTCTTTACATATGACACTGAACACTTCTTTAACTCTGCCCTTTATATGGGCCATGACTGTTTTGCAAAATGATTAAAAGTCAAAGTCCACTTCAAGCTTTCAGATGTGCCAGAGAGGTGGGAAGGTGGATAGCATTGGTGATAAAACTACTCATAAAATGTACCCAGGGCTGTAGGTAGGAAGCTAGACAGCAGCTGGAAATTACATATTACCAGAATTATTCTTGTTCAGTTATTATATTTTAGGTAAATTTTTGTCCATGTTTTTTGAAGCAGGTTATGTTGGATTGGTTTTTGATTGGTATTTACTATTTCATTTGGTCATTTTCCCTTCCTATATCTACTAATTTTATCTGTTACATTTACTATAGTATGTAGTATTTAATTTTTTCAATATATTTTTAAGGATTGTTTCTAGCTTCTCTAGATGTAGTACTGTGGTCTCCTCTTCAAAAGTATATATATTTCTCTTTTAGACTACAAAGATCGTATTGCATTTCCTACCTATTCTGTCTCTCTACAATACTTGTTCTTTTCACCTTACAGCCTAGTAAGACTGTACACACAAGAATCTAAGCAATGGGATGCAATGTCCCACTGGCTATTTCCTTTTTGTCTTTACTTTTCACTGTCCTTCCTAATACTATGCATGTGGATTGTATAGCATATAGCACTGGTGGAAATCAAATTGAGATCTCAGGTAATTTCAGACTCATACAATAAGAAACAAATAATCAGACACTTAATATACCATTGATGGCAGAATGAAGATCCATTTCCATATTGTGAATTAGCCCAGCTTGTCAGGTACTTGGTTTACTGCAACTTTCATCAGTAGCTGCATGCACACATATGTACATATCCACACATATAAATATAAATATAAATAAATAATGAAAATACTTTTGTATTTGTAGTTAGAAGCTGCATTACTACTGTGAATCTGTGCTGTCTCATAATCCTCTTACGTGAGACTACAGAGCAGCTCGAAGTAAACCACAGTCCCAATTAGAGCCAGCCAGAAGTTTTCATCCAAAGCTTTTTAACAAAAAAAATATTGGTTACATGGAAGTGTTTACACAATTTCTATTTATTTCATTGAGTCATTTGTGAAATTAGAAAACCTTATCAAATAAAAGACTTTTTAGAAAAGGCTTTTAACATTATTTTAAAATATTGTGTAATGTTTAAATGATCCAAACCCAAATCAATATTTGTGATGTGGTTAAATTACATCTCTCATTTGACACATTTTCTTCTTAGTTGCTGAAAATTTCAAAAACAGTGTTGGATCCAGTCAGACTGTTCATTTTCTCACTACAATTACCAAATAACCAAATTATCAGTATTTGTCCCTCTCTTCATTGTCCTTTTTTCAAATGCACAATGGCATTTCTTCAGCTACTGTATTCGTTCCTTCTCCAACCTTTGTCACTTTAGAGTGACCTATGCTTTTTTTTCTTTTTTACTTTCCACAGCTCCTTTAGTCCACTTCACAGCTGAAGGAAAGGAGATGGCAGAGAGGCAGAAGTAAATGATTGCTTGAAAGTCTGAATCAGGAATGAGTTGCTTGAAAAGTTTGAAAGAGATTTGGGTACGCATAAGACAAGGAGGGAATGACAGAAGATCGATGGTGGGGAAAGAAAGAGGCTAAAAAAGTTTTATTAGTGCAGTGAGAGAAAAGGTATGATAGAATCATAGAATGGTTCGGGTTGGAAGGGACCAACCTGCCATGGGCAGGGACGCCTTCCACTAGACCAGGCTGCTCAGTGTCCCATCCACCCTGGTCTAGAACACTGATGAAAATCAGTAAGAATAAGAAAAACAGAGAAAGCAAGAGAGTGAAAAGAAGTAAGATGTCATTTAGGTGATGTGGTGCCCAGAGGTGTTGTCTTACTGATTTGTTACATGGGAGGGGTGTGCAGTGCTCCTGATCATCCAGTCTGGCTCCCTGCTACCGTGGGTGATTTCTGTACAGGCATTCATCACTGCAGTGAACATTCAGAGCTGCCATTCTTTCCTCTCTGGATTTCCCACATTTAGAAAGAATACATATCAAATATATTGTATGAGTTTACTTTAGAAAACTCATATAAGCTATATCTTAAAATAATCCAGACTGCTGATAATCCAGACCCAGGAACTGCTTTGATGGTACACTGCCTGTGCAACCTCCATTTTTCTGTTTCTCTTACTTTGCTATCCCACCCACTTTCTTTCTGTGTCACCTTCACAGTTTAACAGCTATGGTCTCATCAGCAGTAGCTGCTATATATTCACAAGAATGTTTGAGAATCCTGAGACCTGGCTGGTTATATAAACCCGTGTATTTTAGTCCCAGAGTCTCAGTTTAAGCAAGTGTTCGAGTATGCAAAAATTCTTTACCATTTCTAAAACCGTTTATGGATGTCTATCAGTACCATCTAGTGGCCATAAGAGTTATAGCACTTAGTAGGCTCGCACAGGAAATGTGAGATTTGACTTCAATAACCAGGATCCTTCAGCAGGAAGTTAGGTGTGGTCTGTAGAAGGAGACTTTAAAAAAAAAAAAAAAAAAAAAAAGGAAAGAAAAAAATGAAAAAGGAAAAGACATGATGGAATTTTAGCTGCAGTCTTCCTTGGTGCCATTCCAAACCCACATAAGTGAAAGATTCTTCACTGGTAATGAATTTTTAAATTGTTTCCTGCAGTAATGAAACAGGATTATGCCTTTTATTTTTTTTTTCTTCTTCTGTAATTAACAATAAAATCTAACAGGATTCTGCTGCAGGACCACTTTCATTTTCCTAATTAACCCTTCTACTGCTAATAGTGCAGCTTCCAGCAGCAGTTTGCTACAGACCGTCCATGACAGAATGCACCAGGTGCATTTGCCCGCAATGGAAGAGCATGCTCACGGGGAGACCTGCAGGAGTTGGGATGTGTGTAGATGTCCGTATAGGTGTAAATGGCTGTGTGCGTATGGTTGAAAAGGGGAGGAAAGCATCATGTTGCAATTTATTTAGCGGGCTTCAAAAATATGAATTTGTTGCAGCTGTACTGGAATATGTATATTTAGTGAGACAGTAAAATAGGATCATGCTGATTGTATTTCTAACTATTGTATTGTTTTAATTTGGTAATTGTTTCGTGGGTATATTGTCTTACTCAGAAGTTGTTACTTTTTTGTTGCATTTGCTATATTTTTAATGTGCTTACTCAGGAGGAAGACTCTTGAGAAAGGTTCTTGAAGGCTACAGGAAAGATGCCCTTTGTGTTTTCAGATCAAAGTATTTGCATTGGGAATATTTTCCACTTGTTCTTTTTAACTGAACTGTCTGGAGACATTAAGAAGAGATGGGTCTGCTCTTGTTAGTGAAAACTGTGCAAAATATATACAACCGATATGGTATCAGACATAAAAGATATAAATGCAGTATGTAATGATTAAAGATCATTTTTGTTTAATTCAGCAATTCTTCCAGTGCACAGTATGTTACCAGGCAGGGGATCTGAATACAGGTGCTTATGCCTGAATCTTGTTTCCTGAGCTGGCAGCTTTGCAAAAGCAGCATATTTGTACCCAAAGAAAAAGAGCATCTTGCATTGCTTGCAACTGATCTCTCTGGCCGTACATGGCAGTAGTGGATTCTAGGAGTCATTTCTGGTCCTTGTAGCTAGAGGGAGGGTTAGTCCAAGGTGCAGCTTTTGGGATAATAAGGAGGTGAATTGTCTGGAGTCTCACTCCTCAACACAAAACTAGAAACACTTCAGGATTGTTGATTCCTCACACTGAATGCGGTGGAAAACATCTCCTGCTTTGTTCACTAGAACAGACAGCATTATCTTTGATAAAGGCAAGATGTTATTGTATTGTATGTGACTTTTTTAATACAGTCTGTAGAATTGATACTCTATTGTCATAAGCACTAAATGAATTTGAAACTAAATATTTTAAGAATTGATACCTTCAAGACAACTCTAAGAGGCCAGCTCCAAAGGAAAATGGTTTGTCTTGAAATAAAAACAAATTAAAAAATCTGTTTCACAGCAGCCTCGTCTTGGATGATAATTACTGAATTTAACAAGATGTTCCACAGAAAATTCTATGAAGGTATATTCTTTTATATTATTTGTAGCTATTTGTGTTGCTCTAAATTTTTTCTGTGTTTTTTTTTTTATGTATATATATTTTTAGCACTTTTTTATGAGAGAGGCTAAACAGTAATTAAGAGGTGCAGGATGAAAAGATGGCACAATCAGTGCTGGTACCACCAGGACCTGACAGCTTCCGCTACTTCACAAGAGAATCACTTGCAGCTATTGAACAGCGTGTTAATGAAGAAAAAGCTAAAAAATCCAAACAAGAACGCAAAGACGATGATGATGAAGATGGCCCAAAACCAAATAGCGACTTGGAGGCAGGAAAGACACTGCCATTTATTTATGGCGACATACCTCCAGGAATGGTGTCCGAGCCCTTGGAAGACCTGGACCCATATTATATCAATAAAAAAGTGAGTGTGTTGTATATTTTTATCAGACTTTAAGAAGATTAAAATACAAGGAACCCTCTCACAGGCATAATATTCCCAGTATTTTGGACATGGTCTGTATGTATTATACATTTCCCCCATTTAATTGGCAGAAATCTTAACTGTAAGAACAGAAGTTAATAATGAAAGTTTGTGGGACCTGGTTTGTTTGTAGAGATGCATTTAGGTTTATTTTAATATACCTGGCATTATACTAAAACTTGTAACTTTCAGTGTTTTACACACAGGAGAAATTAAGAAGTAGCACAGGGGTTATCTTTAGAATTATTATTTTATGAATTGCTGTATTATAGATGCGAAAAGATCATGTCTTCACTATGAAACCCATCTAAAAGGTAGCTGAATGCCTTTTCACTAGCTTTCTTCACAGTCACCTGGAAAGTCTAGGTCGCATTCTCTTGTTGCTGGGAAGGATAGGGAAATACGTGAAGGTAATTTCTCAGGATATGCTGAAGATCATCCTCTTCTGTTTTGTACTCTGTAGAGGCATCATATATCTCAGTGAAAAACTCTTCATATCCAGATTTATATTGTTCTATGATTTTTATCAAAGAGATGTTTGAAAGAGGGACAAAAAGAGGAGGCAGGAATTAATCTTGGAGTGTTGACAGAATGTTGCGTAATTTAAAAAAACATTTTATAGATATGTTCATTTTTGAAAAAATAAACCCACATATTTACTTTCTGTTTAAAGTAACAACAACAATTGTTGTGGCCAAGCACAGAAGTGCTGAACTTTTAGACTTTTGACCAGATGGCCTTGGGTTTCCTCCAGAATTCCAGTCGCTCAGATTCTGGCATCCTATGTATTGCACCATCATTATTTTATCAGTAAAGAACAAATTGCCATTATTTTATTTTCTGTCTTCACAATTTTTTCTTGTGCTTTCTTTTCTTTCCTGTGGAAACTAGCTAGTGAATGAAAACAAGTGAATTTAAAAAACAACCATGAAAGCAAAAAAAAAAAAATACTTCAAAGAAAAAGGAAGAAAACTCCCAGCGATTGTTAGGAGTCAAACTTGAACTAAGTAAAAAAATACAAATTAAGATACCTCCTGCAGGAATTAAGGGTATGCCTCATCACAAATATGTTGAAACAATAACAACATAGGCATACTGTGATAAACTAAACAGACAGAACAGCTTTAAAAAAAAATCAGCTCTACCTTAAATGTTCATTGCAGAATTTCTAAAAACTCAATTTGTGCTACAGGGAATCAAGAGTTAAATTTGAAAACAAAGTTTTCAATTAAATATAATGTTCTACTCCCTTTACTCAAGTGATTTACCCTGTTGAAGTCTGGAAGTAAGGCAAATGGAAGTTGGGTCAAAGTGCTGATCCCTTTCCTTCCTTCTTTCCCAGTTCTGCAGTATTAAAACTCTCAGTTCACTGTTGGAAATCCTAAAGTTAGTACACATATTATCACGCTTTGGAAACTAGAAAAGTAATTCTGCAATTAAGTGTGGACGTAAAGTGAAATCCTGCTGAATTTCTTTTTCCTGATTGAGAAATGCCTATCAGTTGTCTTGATCTTTTCCAAAAGCATAGTGGTTTCTAGTAGATGTAAGACTCCAAACTATACATGTATTGCCATAGTAATTTCTCCCATTATTTTTCTTGGTGTTCTTTGCATATCTTTGAATGTCCTCCTTTAGGTCAGGCTCCATTTAAATTTTTTAATATGTCTTTATGAGTCAGCATCACACAACTGATGCTTCATCAGTTGTTTTTTTTTCAGAGTAAAGGGAACAGAAAACATATGAAAAACTTTGATTTGAGGATATATTTTCTTGAACTCCAGGAAGAATAGTAATAGAGTTGAAAAGCAATGGTAGCAAAGAGTACATTACAGACCAATCCTTTCTCCTCTACAACAAAGGACCATGGCATGGCTTGTGAATCAATGGGTATCTGGGAATGCAAGTATGTTCTGTTTGGAAGCACTGAAATGATTTCAGGCAGGGGGAGGCATTTTGTTTTCAGGATTTCAGCTGCTGTATTTGGCACACCTGCTCAGAAAGTAGAGCATAATTTTTACAAATGCTGCCCTCTGATTCCAGCTGAAGCAGATCATGGCTACTGGCTGTGCTCCAGGTTTGCATGGCTTGTGTTCCCTTTGGGCTTTTTAGGGCTGCCACAATGCTAGCTAGATCCACTTACCTTCAAAGAGCATGAACTTTCACCCACGTGTAGAAAGAAGTGATGATAGAAATAGAATAGGTATTTCCCCAAATGCATGGAAATCTAAATAATTTTAAAACTTACTGCATGTTAAATAAAGGCTTTATTCTTTATTTCCCAGGTCTTAAGAAAACTATTACATTTATAAATGCTTCTTAAAATGTTGATAGTATGCATGAGCTATTGCTGAAACTGTGGAGACACAGTGAAAATACATGGATTATTGAATTCTGTATTGGGTAAAAGTAAAGCATAACAGAAGGAAAATAGACAGAATTGCAGGTATGAAACTCACAAGAAATAGTTGAAAAGAGAACCAATACGTATACTCTTGCCTTAGAGTACAGCAAAAACTGTTCAGTACATCAGTGTAATGTTGAAAACTGGTTATTGAACACTCTTCCTTATTTTCATGAAGGTCATTCATGAAATTTAGATCACTTCGTAAGTACTATTGCCTTAGTGCTTTAATGTGATAACTAATGCTGGCTATTTGATCAGGGAATGCTGAAGTTTTAATGGCTGTCATGTTTTTTAAAGTTACATACCTCACTATAAGGTACAAATCGTCATATACTAATACTTCAGAAATTATGTATTATGTATACCTCTCTGTCTTCTAGGTAGCAATATCAGGATTACTTGTAGTATCTAAATGAACTTACTTGAATGTTTTCATGCAACTGTGTTTATAGTAATTTGGGTTCTGGACTCTCCTATGTGTGAACTGGACAAGGGAACTGTGATTCTGGGGGAGGTATAAATGGAAGAAAAGTTTCACCAAATATGATTAATGATTAAATGAAAATGATACTGGACTTTAACCTGTAACTTGTTTGTAACTTGGTGTCTTTTAAATGCTTTTTCATTCTGTCTTTTTCCAGACCTTTATAGTATTGAATAAAGGGAAGGCAATATTCCGATTCAGTGCCACCTCTGCCCTGTACATGTTAACTCCTTTCAATCCTCTTAGAAAAATAGCTATTAAGATTTTGGTACATTCATATCCTTTTAAGTGGTTAGTCTAAAACTGTAGTGAATGAGATGTTATGTAGTATTTACATCATTCTCTGGCACATGTCCCAGGATCAATGTGATCTATAGTGTTTTGTCCCTCTTCTCTCCACTATTTGTCTTACATTCTTTCTGTTATTCCCTTTTTACATTTGTGTTCATTGCTGGATCTTAATATAGTAGAATCAGAAGATAGACAGCCAGTCATTGCCCTTTACAATTTCTTCCTGTGTCCTTTCCACCCCAACACACCTGTTTTTTCCCTTCCCGCTTATTTTTCCTGTAATCATCATATTTTTTTATCTTTTCCTCTCCTCCACACTTTTCATAAATTGCAGATATATTGCTCAAAATACTTTCAGTTCTTCACTGACACTGTGTGTTATAAAGCAAATCTTTGATCCCAGGTTTGTGCTTGCATGAATATTTAGTGAAAATACGGTTTCATAATTCCTTTCTTTCTGATTCAGATCACAATTGCAGAAGGATAGGTTGATCAACAGCTTAGGCTTCTTGTTTTGTTACGCATTCTCAGTCCTATATGTATCTTACCTGTCTATTTTATCTCTTGATCGTTATTCAATTATGCACTCGTAATTCTGTAGATGTTTTAATTTCAGTCTTCAGGTAGGATGTGAGATTTCCACATTGCAGGTAGACATTTGCAAAACTAAATGGTAATAGGGACTTATGTATTCTTTTGTCTTTTTTAGTGTTTTGATAGCTGACTATAGTAGGCATCCCACTGGTCTGATGCCAAATGCTGATCTGAACAATGAGGGCATTGACTTCAGCAAGGCTGCTTACTTAAGGAACAAATACAAAAGTTTGCGCACTTACATTTTACAAAAGTCTAACATAAGTGCACTGAAAGTAGTTTTGTGATAGCATTACATACAGGGATACTAAGATCGCATAGAATAAAACTTGAAAGGATTTTTTTTTCAATCTTGGTATAATGGAATTCTGATAATTACAATGGTTGTTACATGTTGGATGTGTTATCAATGGCTAGCTTACAAATGACTTCAGGATCAATCATGACACTACATAGCCTGTTTTATATTTGCTTGCTACAGGTGTCACTACAAATAATTGTCAGTTATCTGACATTCCTTAGGAAGTTATAGAGCATTATTCAGTTACAAGGAATAATGGGAGATCATGGGACTGAGATGGTGGTGAAGAGCTAGAGTCACCAAAGAATGTTAAAAAACATTGTTAAAAATTGTGGGAAGGTATATGCTAGTTATTTTACCACTGACGAAAGAATAGTGACGATTTGCGGCTCTGAGAGGACATTTCATCGAAAAGGATTTTGAAAGCCTATGTAAAATACAGGCTTGTGGAACACTTTAATAACACATGATTTTCTATGTTTTTTAAAAATACTTTTCTCTTCTGCTTTGCTCATATATGAGCATATAGTGAGAAGCTAGATGCTAAGTAAAGAATTTGAAATATATTTACTGAGCAGAAAACCCGAAGAATTGTTGAATGTAATGCCACACAGTTGTTTGAAGGTTGAGAAGGCAGAGGTATTTGCTGTCACTTGAAGGTTTTCTTCATTAATGTAGACATGCAAAGAGAACTTCATGTGGGGAACCTCACAGTACTTCCCACCCCATTATACTTGGACTTCTATTTAGAAACACCATGTGAACCTGCATTTTATAGTTACAGAAGCTAAAGCTCTTCTCATAATCGAGCTTTGTCCTTTCTAGTTTTAGGTTATCGTGCCATCATGTGGATGTTTTGTGCATCATCATTATGGTTTTCATTTGGTGTTTGTATGTTCATTTCTGAGAAGAATGTAGTCAGTCCAGAGAGTGAAAGGTTGTAGATCCAGAGCAGTTCTGTTAAAATCAGTGGAATTATTTATGACTTGGACCTGTTCTGGAATTCTTTTTAGATTTCTTTTTTTTTAGAATTTCATGTGTCTTCCCTCTGCCAACATTTATACTACAAAATCTATATATAAACCAAACAGTAATAAAATAATTTTATCACTAAGATTTCCCTATGTTCTCTCCTACTATATAATAACTAGCTTTCAATATATGTATTACAATGATAAGCAAAAACATTGATATGTGCCAAATTTTATGGTGAAACAGAAAAAGAAAAGTCAAGAAAATTTATTTTTCACTGTTTTGTATGAATGATGTAGATCAGATTTGGCTGGATCATCCAAAACAAGTGCCTTTTGTGTTATTCTACTAAATTAGGAGCTACTACTTCAAACTTTCACATTTTTATTCAAAAGAAAAAATAATCTAAGGTCTTCTTAAAATTAAGGGTGGTCTTTTTTAATATCTTTCAGATTTTCTAATTTTTAGTATGTGATTGTTCTCTTTTAGCTATAAAACAGTGACTGTGGAAGCTTTTAACATATTCAGGGCTTTTCCCCGAGTGTTAGCAGAGCAGTGGAGGGATAAATAGCTCCTGATAGTGGAAATCTGCCAAAGCAGTGTGTTATTTGATAGTCTTTTTATGAGATTTTCTGGCTTACATTCCTTAACTCTTAACCTACATTATTCAGCATGCTTATCATGTGCACTATTTTGACCAACTGTGTATTTATGACCATGAGTAACCCTCCAGACTGGACAAAGAATGTAGAGTAAGTTAAATGGATTTTTTTTAAAATAATAATATTCAGTAATCTGAAATAAACTGCTGTAAAATTATTTTATATTTGGGTGGCATCCACTGGCAGCAGCTACCTTGTTGGCATATCCTTTCAACAGATATTCTGATGCTAGTTTCTTCTGTGCAATATTAAGTACATATATTTTACAATGCCTCATTACAAATTGTTCAATGTCCATCCTCTGTTTGCAGTACTCGATGGAGAATGTAAGAAGAGAAGTTAGACTTATGATCATGCAAAAAAGTGGATTATAAATATTTTCCACTGCATTCTATGTTACGTCTGTGCAAAAATGCGGGGAAATACTCTCCCATGTCTGTTGCAATAGCCATTACAGATAAAGGGATCGTGTGATGGATGGCTGTGTTCACTGTACTGCAGCTTTCCTTTACCAAAGACAATCTA
Organism: Falco naumanni; assembly: GCF_017639655.2. NCBI lineage: Eukaryota > Metazoa > Chordata > Aves > Falconiformes > Falconidae > Falco > Falco naumanni. The sequence goes on from NC_054061.1 coordinate 42,594,060, forward strand.
ACAATGGAAAATTTGTATGGAAAAAAAAGAGCTATTAAAAAAGTGTTTAAGTGGTTGGCTAATATTCCCTTAGGAAAAGAAAAGGTCTAGCACGGTGTCAGCTACTTGGTGCTGACACACAATTGGTGTATATTTTGTTGTAGTTCCAAGGCTGTAGACCCCAGTGTGAAATGCTGCTCTTCATGGTGCTTCGTTTTTGCAATAGCATTTTATACTTCTGCTGCTTCTTCATTCCTAACTGCTTTGGATGATACTTACCTGCTTAAACTTCAGTATTCAAAAGTGAAGTCATAGAGCTGTTAAAGTCAATGCAGGCATCCTCATTTTGAGTTCGATATGAACATGTATGTATTCAGGATGTCTACCATCTAGTAAATATTTATGAATAAAGATATCTAGCTTCAGTATTTCTTTATGTCATTAAATTGTACCATTTAGATATACAACAGATAGATACATGTAGATACTCAACATCTGTTGAGTAAAGTTGTGCAGGAAAGAAATTTTTTAGTAATTAAACTGAAAATACTAACATTGGAAAAATCATTTCAGTTTGACTCAAGTTTGAAAACCATTTCAAACCTTTAAATAGTTTAATTTGAATTCTTTTTTCATTAAAAATATAAATGAAACAATATTTCAAGATGACATCATTTGCAGGTAGAAAATTGAAATTACTCAGAATGCCAGAATTAAATATTATTACTTTTTAAATTTCAACCACATTTTTTAGTCAAAATGAGTAGCTGAATTTTATTCGTATTTGTAAAAAATGTTTAGTTGCTCTTACACAGGATTTTGCATCTGGAAACTCTTGGTTCATTTCGGTACTATGCCTGTCTTGCTGAAGGTGAAGTACTGGATACAGCTACTCTGTAACAAAGCCAAACAGGACTGGTGAGGGTTGGCACACTGCCAGCTCATGGTACTAAACAACATTTCAGCATAAAAATAACATTGAAGGAAGACATTTTTAGTCTGGAAACAAATTCTGAAATCCTAACATGATCTATCCGCATGTTTTGTTATAACATGGATTCAGATTGGACATAAACATGCATCAATGATGTAACCAGGAGTTTTGTAGCTGTCTTACTGTACAGATTATAGAATTTGAACTTAAGCTATGGGTTGTCATATAGTCTTTCAATCATAATTTTATTCCTCCTTCCTTATGGTATGCATTCTGCAGATGTTTAAAGTTGGTTGTAACTGCCATTAAATTCTTAGGCCACTTAAAAAGAAGAAAATGAGAATAAAGCAACTAAAGAGCATCATGTGTAAAACTAACATTTGTGTGTTTCTATAAACTCTGTCTTGCATATTTTCCTCAGATACACATTCACTGGAATTTATACCTTTGAATCCCTCATTAAAATTCTTGCAAGGGGCTTCTGTTTAGAAGATTTTACGTTTCTTCGAGACCCATGGAATTGGCTAGATTTCACTGTCATTACATTTGCGTAAGTCTTCTGCTCATTTTTTTATAAAAATATCTTCTGATAGCATGAAATAGTGACTAAAAATTGCCTCATATTTTGTCAGCCAGAACATTTGGAGCCTGGACTTCCTGCAGTTTCAATATGTTTCTTTTACCTCTTTTACACATTTTAGTATTTCTAACTAAGCATGTGCTGCAGAGGCCAGCATGGTGTGCCAGCCCGTTAGGATTGTGAATGCCATCAGCCTGAACTGTTCATATCCTGTCTCCTTTCTGCATCCCAGAATTAAAGGAATCCTTTTGACTTCCTGCTATAAGCTGACCAAATTAGGTTTCAAACACCAAGTCAATGTGGTTTATTTTGATAAAACTTATTTTAATTTCATGGTCAGGAGCATATTTATAACACAGGCAAAATACAGTGAATGGTGAAGAGGTCTTGATCAAAGACCCAAGCAAATAGGATAAAATCTGCCTCAATTCTGAGTAACTGTGATTTAATCCTACAGGTATGTAACAGAATTTGTAAACCTAGGCAATGTTTCAGCTCTTCGAACTTTCAGAGTATTGAGAGCTTTGAAAACTATTTCTGTAATCCCAGGTAAGAAGTAGTTGGTGTAAGGTGTTAGGCCCCTCGTATCTCCAACTGTTATTTGTGTGCTGTCATTGTGTTTGTGTGTGAACTCCCCTATTACAGATATGTGACAGAGTTTGTGGACCTGGGCAATGTCTCAGCGTTGAGAACATTCAGAGTTCTCCGAGCTTTGAAAACAATATCAGTCATTCCAGGTGAGAGCTAGGTTAAACACTGAGGCTGACTTTTGTTCTACAAAGGCCGTACTCACATTTTTAAAGCATAAGCCTTGTTTGCTACACATTGTTGACAAAATAAAAAAGCAGGAATCAAGACATGTAATTTTATTTAAATTGATTCTTGCTTATATTACTTGTATTTTCTTTTCAAAAAAGGTCAGCCTTTGAGTTTAACAAATTCTTGCATGAGATATTTGCAGTAAACAGCCTATGTGATTTGCATCTTATGACATCAAGCTTTCCTTTACGTGTTTTAAATATAAGTTATTTTTAAGCTTTCATACTGATGCAAATTTTATCATTTATTGCAGGCACTTGATATAGCAACTCAATTCAGTTTTAAGTCATGTATAAAAAATTAAACTCTAAAGGATAGCATGGACCATGCATGGGGTATTTTTTTAAAGATGTCTTTCTTCTCCAAACCATCACCCCTCTTATGATATCATTCAAATATGCACTTATAATGTCTTGGTACTGGGTTTACTAATGCAGAATACTTTTCAGAAGGTTCATATAAGAAAGGTTTGGGCAAGAAGCATCAGCTAAAGTAACGATGCTTTTCTATGCAGGGTTGAGATATAGCATGAATAATAAAATCACTTGTTTTGGCATAAACAATATGTTTGGTATATGTAGTTTTTATTTCTGTAAAACAGGCATAAACTTACAGCTTTTCATTCATCTTCACAAGTAATAAGGCTTTTCATGAAAATTACTGTATAATAAATATTAGACTCATTTAGTTGTCATTTTGCATGAAATCTTTATCTTGTCAGGTAAAAGCACTTGAATTTTTGTGTGTTTAGTATCTGTTTAACATCATAATAAAAATCTTTTCTCTTTGCAGGCTTGAAGACTATTGTGGGAGCCCTAATTCAGTCTGTGAAGAAGCTCTCGGACGTAATGATCCTGACTGTGTTTTGTCTGAGTGTATTTGCACTAATAGGGCTGCAGCTGTTCATGGGCAACTTGAGGAATAAATGCCTGCAGTGGCCTCCAGACAATTCTACTTTTGAAACAACTGTTATTTCCTACTTTAATAGCTCTATAGGTGAAAATGGTACATATATTAATACAACAATGACAACATTTAACTGGGATGAGTACATCGAAGACAGAAGTAAGAGTTAATTGTATAATCTACTTCATTGATTTTTCTGGAAATTTTTTAAACAGATACAAAAGCATCAGTATCTCTCTGTTGCATTTAAAATGGTGTAATCTGTCAAAAAGACAAAAGCACTCATTTAGTGTAGTAAATAAAAGAACAGTCATAATGTAGTTTAACATACTCATAATATTGTGTTTGGTACAAAAACACCTTTTTTACCTTTTACTGCGTATGACTTTTAGAGTAAATCCCTATTGCGGTACAAAGCAGAAATTTCCGTCCTAGCTTCAAGCTTCCTGAAGTAGTGTGACAGTCCTAAATAATATGGGATCTGAAAAAGTATAGCTACGTTAGTGCAAGATAATGCCCAATATCATAAATCCACATTTGAAGATCAGTTAGCTCATGAATCCTGTCATAACACGTAAATGCAGCTGCATTGTTTCCTCTGGAACTTGGTGTCTCTACAGTATAGTCCCTTGCACAGCATAGACATGCCTTGATGAGAGTGCTGGTGATTTATCCCGTGCTTGTTCTTCTAGCAAAATAAGAACTAGATTTCATATCATGTGTCTTCTAATTTGTTTCTTACCTGTGGAAAATCAAAAAAATAGCATTTTGGTCTCCTTTGTACCTTATAATACAGTATTTTCACTGCTTTAGGTAGTTAACTTCACTACTGTGTTAATGAAAACTGTTTTAAAATTCAGACAGAACAACTCTGAACATATCTATGGGAGATTGCTATTCTGTCTTTCATCATGGTAAACAGCTTCAGTCTCTCCTGTTTATTCAGTGTTTTCTATTTATTTTAGTGTATTAGAGTTTTAACTTTGTAATTAGGCATAATCTTAATTTTTTTATAAAGTGTATAAATGTAACTGATGCCTGTATCACTGGAAGTTAGGAAACCTCAGTTTGACAGCTAAATGCTTTTGGATCCAAGTCTCATTGCCTTATAATCTTTTAATACACTTATCTCAGCATGCTTGTAGTATCATAGAAATGTCATCTTGGAGAAGAGCTTGGATGATAACCTATTCTTACAAACGTCTGAAGAACAGATTCCATTCCATTCCCCTTTAGCTGTTTCTGGTACTACAGAAGACAAATAGAAAGGTTTTTTTTTTAAAATGTCTAATGTAAATTTTCCTGATTTCAGATTGAATATATTACTGCTTCTCCGGTGGTCTTAGAAATAAGATAATCTTAGACTACTTTCTATTAGTCTGTATGATATTTTAAAACCTTTATCTTCTTTATTTCTGGTCTTTTCTAAACCAAGCAATCCTATTTTCTGTTTTACATTTTATAAACCTTTTTTCACATTTCTTTGCTTTTTTGGACTCTTTGCAATTAGTCTGGGATTTGGGTTGGTTTAGGTTTTGGTTTTGGTTTTTTTTATGGTTTTGTTTTTGTTTTTTTTTTTTTTAATAAGATGCTCAAATCTGGTACTTCTCTAATAAAGGGACAAATCAGAAGTAATTATCTCATGTGCCATATATGAAACATTCCTGTTAACACATCTGAAAACTTATATCATTTTTATATCAGCACTGTATTGTTGATTCACAGTCAACTTGCAGTTCTTGAGTCACTGCATCTTTTTGTACAGCAGTGGCTGTGGCCAGATCCTGTCTATTTTGCATTTACGTATTTGATTTTGCCTTGTCAGCTGTAGCATTTTCCACTTGTCTTTGTTGAAATAAATCAAATTGCTTTTGGACCAGCTTGTCAGTTTGTAAAGGTCATTCTAAATTTCAATCATCATCTCTCCTAGCTTGATGTCTTCAGAATACTTGATGCATTTTTTCTATTATTTCATGTCTTGAGTTGGCAATGAAACTTGTGAATGTATAGCACAAATCCCTGGAGGATGTTCAGAACGATGCCCTTGTGAATTGACATTGCGCCACTGGCGATTGCTCTCTGAGAATCTTTTTTCATATATTTTGTGATGATTCCAGTCAGAACATATCTCCTTTATTTGCTTATGAAAGTGTCATGTAGGACTTGCACCCATGACTGTTGTCCTGTTACTAAGTTGGCAGGAGACAGGAATAGTTTTATATATGATGTATTTTTTACAAACTCATATGGACTATCTTTATTACTTGATCATTATCATCTTTGTATTGAGATAATTATTATGTAAATGTTTTCCAAAATAGTGGGCTGAGAATTGAGCTGACTGGACGGTTTAACAGGATCATTTGCTTACCAGTGGAGGAGCTGTGCCACATAAGAACATGAATTAGGCCCACAGACAGTTTTGAAAATCCAGCTTGGAGCCTATCTGCATCTTTAAGCTCTTTAAGTAGGGGTTAGATCTCTCACAAGGCATGACTATGTGAGCACTGGAATGTCTGAAAATCCACTATTTTCTTATCTGATATCTGAGGGTAGATTGCAGATGCCTAAGTTATTCACATAATATACCTCTCTCTAAAATAAGCTGATTTTATGCTGTCTCTGTTCTATGCTGGTGGTGACAGAGGAGAAGCGGTCAATAGGAATTGGTTGCAATTGTCTTCTTGTCTCCTTAGCATTAGCCCTCAGTTAGTTCATGCCAGCTAAGCTAGTGCATGCCAGCTGGAAGTGAATCTCAAAGGAACCATCTGCTTCCTGGGAACAGCTAGAACATACCTAATTCTGGCAACTTTAGCTTAATATGACACCTGACCCAAAAATCTCCACTAGAGATTCCCATTTTACCTTAAAAATTCCAAACTAGGAATTGATGGCAAATTGATTTTCTCTTTCTGCCTCAAAACAGAACAAAAAAAAGAAAACAATGTGCCAGGGGCTTTTAAGACTTCCACCTCTTTAAATTATATTTTACCTTATTTTAGTAGTTAGCCTATTGGCAAAATACATATAGATATTTCAAGTACATTCCTCTGCTATAGAATTTTGTGTAGTAATTTTTTGTAATGTACAATAAAAGCCTGGTTTCTCCCTCAGCTGCTCAAGTCAAGATCCAGTTAGCAATTTCTTATGCATGTTGTGTTATGTTTTCATGCTGCAAAAATTTCAGTACTTTTTCAAGTAATATTTAGATAAAATAGTATGTAATGAAATAACACTACATGATATATATGAAAATGCATGAACAAAGGCAGGGAATTGCCCTTATCCTTTGTCTTGGTTTGCTGGTATTTGTTCACTCATTTGTTGACATAAACAATTTGGTATTCCACCCATTGTATCTTACTAATTTGGGTAGGCTACTGAGAATTATCTGTACAACTACCTTTCTATTTTCTAAAGAAAGGCCAGCTTCAAGACTCTATAGTCAAAACAGTATTTTTCATGCTTTTTTTAATTCCTAATTATTATATATTGCAGTTAAACTGTTAGCTCTGCTTATTTCTGTAAAGTGTAAAGGTCTGTATCATTGCTCAATTTCCATTTGGTATAAATGATCTTTCTCATAACCTTTTTAATTTATTTTTTTTTAAAACAGGTCATTTCTACTTCTTGGAAGGACAAAATGATGCTCTGCTGTGTGGCAATAGCTCAGATGCAGGGTAAGAAAATGATCATCATTTTTCATCATGCATCAAGAAAAAATAATTAGCTACTTAGAATAGCTCAGGTGGTCAACTGTCGTATCAACTGTACATGCAGTTGCAAATTACCAATGTTTTGCCATTGAAGCTATACCTGAATATAACCATCTATGTGATTTGAGTTTACACAGGCACCTTCATCAGCATCTTAGGCTAATTTTGTAAACGTAACCACATGATTGCTATGTGCATAAATGTTGCTGCTAGCTTGCTGACAACTGTTTATCATCAGCCATGCTAGCTGACATTCTCTTTTCCTGCTAGAGATGTGTTGATATGACAAATTGTGGGGAAGGGTAGATTACTATTAGTTATATTATTGAAGTATTGAAATATCATTAGGAAATGGAATTAACATTTGAAAACCAGTAAGACATATATTTTTATCTTAGGTATGTAGAATAAAATTTTACTTGTTCATAATTTCATTAGCAATTGGTACTCCTGAACAATTTTGTGATTTACTATAGCATATCGTAATTTAGAGTAGTTGTTAAAAATAGCATTTCCTCTTCTTTTGTAGTCAATGTCCAGAAGGATATATATGTGTGAAAGCTGGTAGAAACCCCAACTATGGCTACACAAGTTTTGATACATTCAGTTGGGCATTCTTGTCACTGTTTCGATTGATGACTCAGGACTTTTGGGAGAATCTTTACCAGCTGGTGAGGACTTATTAAAATAAACAGCACCATCACCAATACCATTACTACATAGTACTTGCATAGTTATTTTCATTCCCATGTCCCTAAGGTCTTTGGGACAGAAATCATCTTTTATTTTGTATATGTAAGCTGTCTAAAACAATAGGGCCCTTGTTCATGATTTAGGTTCTCATGTGCTACTCAAATACATAATAGGAAATAGCTGCTATTTTTAAAGGTGGTTAAGCGTTATTCTTTTCACAAGTGAGTAAATGAACTTAAGTTGTTAAAGCTTCTTACCCAAACATGCTGTAAATAGATGCGAGTTAAATTGATTTGAAGTTAGTACAAATACGTTGTCTTTAAAAAGGTTACATCTCGTCCCTGAACTACATGTATCCTTAACCTGAAGGACAGTGATGTTGTGCAACGTGACATTTTGTATACTGCACTGTCTTTGTGGCATTGTAGTTTGGGACTGATGAGACAAGAAGGTAAGATGCTGGTTAGTGGCCCCACTACTGTTAGATTTAAAGGCTGTAATATAGACAATATAGTGGGGGCAGCAACTGCTACTCATTGGCAGAAGTTCTGAAGTGTTCAAGCTACAGAATCTTACTTACCTTGACCATAGTATACACAAAACTTGGATTTTTGTACACATAGCCTGGATATAATCCTATTTTGTATATGGAAAAAATAATTTTGTGCTAATACAAAACAATCTTATAATGTGTTTCTAGATTATGACACAGATGCTACCATATTACGCAACAGTATTTAAAAGTCTGCTAAAAATGTGAATTACCTCTTTTTCTCCAGACACTGCGTGCTGCCGGGAAAACATACATGATATTTTTTGTTTTGGTCATTTTCCTGGGTTCTTTCTACCTGATTAACTTGATCCTGGCTGTGGTCGCCATGGCCTATGAAGAGCAAAATCAAGCAACCATGGAAGAAGCAGAACAGAAAGAAGCAGAATTTCAGCAAATGCTGGAACAACTGAAAAAGCAACAGGAAGAAGCTCAGGTATCCCTGTAAAGTAAAATTCCTTCTTCCATTCATGATTGTGATTGGATACTTTATGTCTACATATGAGAATACTTTTACTCCCCTACTCCTAACAATAGATTAGCTTCAGCCTTATAAATTCCTTTGTTTTGCAAACAGTCTTTAATGTTTTCCATTGCACTGCTTCTGCTGGCTTGAGTGGACCTGTTAATTCGTGGCAAAAAATGATAATCAATAAGCCAAAGTATTGGATTTTCAAATTAGAGATGGAAATTAGCTTTTTTACTGAGCACTTGAACAAGTTGCTCAGAGTGCTTGTGGAATCACCATCCCTGAAGATAATCAAAAGCTGTTTGGATGTGGTTCTGGTTGCCTGCTTTAGGTGATCCTGTCTGTTCTGGGGAGTTGGACACGATGGCATCCAGAGGTTCCTTTCCAACCTCAACCATTCTGTGATTCTGTGAAATGGAGATGGAGATGTGAGGGAAAAAATCCCAGGAATTCTGCTTATTTCAGCAACAAAAGCAAATGTATTGGAGGTGTTGTGGAAGAAATATTTTGCTTCAGCAATATTTGTTTTTTTTTACTCCTTTCCCAGCTCTCACAGCAGAAAGCCGTAGTGCTTCAGTTTTAAAGAAAACGGGAAAAAATTGAGAAACTGGGGAAATGCTTCTGTGGTACAGAAATCATGATTACATACTGCTTTGAATTTCCTTTTCATTTTTTGAAGACTCTGAAAACTTTAATAGGATAATTGATAATGTCTGCTTGGCGTGTAGCCACATAGAGCAGAAGGTGCTCTGTGTCTTCCATGTAAGCACATGACTAGTCAGCAATAGGGGGTTTTGTTTGTTTGGTTAGGTTTTTCTACCACAACTTATAAATAACTGTCAATCAAATCCTCCACAAATGTTTGAAACTTCAAACAACAACAGGCCTCTAATAGCCTGCAATTTAACTCAAATCTCTGATAATGATTTGCAAAACTGAGACAAGCAATGTTACACCAGATCTTTAGTAGACTAGAGAGCATTCAAAGTCCAGCAAAATGGTGTAAGAAAGTGTTGCTTTCTGTTAACAGGGATTTTTCCTGTTGTTTGAGCTTTGATCCCTTCCTTTTACATAGTATTTCAGGTGAAAAATTCATTGCAACATATTCCTCCCATCTGAAACAGATGCTTGTTAACTCGGTTCTCTGACAGCACAGTTTTCCCTTGGGCTGCTCTAGCTCCTGGTTTACAGAGCAGTGGCAAATTATGGTTCCTGTGCTATTTCACAATTTATACTTGTAAGGATATGCTGGGTTCAGTGAAGTGGGATCATTGCTTTTATTTAAAAATATATTTTTTTTAAGAATGGCAATAAATTTAAAATAGTGAGTGATGTGTATTTGTATAAATATTGTAAATTGCATATGTGCTTGTACATATAGGCAGCAGCAGCAGCTGCAGCAGCTGACTCAAGAGATTATAGTGGAGTAGGTGGAATAGGTGGATTCTCCGAAAGTTCTTCTGAGGCGTCAAAACTGAGCTCAAAGAGTGCTAAAGAGAGGAGGAACAGAAGAAAGAAAAAAAAGCAAAAAGAACAATCTGAAGGCGAGGAGAAGGACGGGGAAGAATTTCACAAATCTGAATCAGAGGACAGCATCAAAAGGAAAGGTTTCCGATTTTCCATTGAAGGGAATAGACTGACTTATGAAAAGAAATTCTCTTCCCCACACCAGGTACCATGGTATTATTACCTCTTAAACACCTTTGTTGTTTGCTTATCATACAAAATGAAACACTCTAAAGTAGCTTGGTCAATTCTTGCAAAAGATACTACAGATTCTTTAATACCTTAGATCAAAGTATGACCAAGTTAATACTTGCAGCCAAAGATGAAACTGTAAGAATTTGAGATATTTTGTTTCATTCTTAATTTGTGTGAAAAATCAAAATAATGTGTATTAATTAAAATGAGTTGTATTTCAACTTTCTTAATGAAAATGGACCTATCTCCCCATCAAGATGGATGTATTCAGCATTATCAGTGGCTTCAAAATTTGGTGCACACATACAAAGGAATTTAATGTTTTACATGAGAAAGGTACTAAAATGTGGGATGCAAAAACCCCCGTAGAAATTGCATAAATGTTCATGTGAAATCTGACAAATTAATTGATATTAGACCGTTAATTGTGTTATCTTCAAGAAGGTGGAAATATGTGTGGCAACGTGTCCTTGCATGTGTTCTCTTACATTGAAACACCATGACTCAGCGCCATCTGCATCTCTCCATCCAGACATCTATTTAATTTGTTAGTTTTGTTATATTACCCCTTCTAAACTTTTCAGAGCTCCTCTTCATTTGCCGACCTCCGACTCTCTCCTCTTCAGCACTTCCAAGGCCAGATCTCACATCCACTCTCCTTTTGCTGCTCCTTTGTGTGCCTCAATATGCTGCTTCCTTTTATGTCCACCTTCTTGATTCTCCCTGGTCTTTATGACTTGCTTTCTCCCTCCTTTTAGTCACTGTTACTAAACTCATTCCTTCCTTTTTAATCCTCTTCTGTTACTGTCTCTGGAAAGCCTGTTTCATCCCTAAATAGATCATGAGCATTCATATTCTCTTCATGTATCACTTTCTCCAGCTCCCATTCTCAAAGAAGCTCAGAACTCTTCATCCAATATTTTATTAAGGACTCTCCTTGTTAGATCAGACTGTGGTGGGAAATAACACTTTTAGCTTCCTGCTTCTGGCAAGTTAACTCCTCCTTCCACTTACTTCCTAATGTACTTCCTTTTTTAATAGTACTGCATCCTTCCCCACCACCCCCTGCCACCCTTGGTCTACCACCATTTTGTGTTGTTAACTGTCTAGCTAATCTCTGTAAGACTTCACTGCTGAATTGAGTTAGTTCATGATTCATTCTGTTCCTTATGCAGATTTTCACACCTATATCCATTGACTTCAACTTTGTGTTGAAGACCCATCTAATCCCTTAGGTACATATTCTTCCTTGTGTCTTCATTCAGACTGCAGCCTTATTCAACTGCAGCTCAATTCATCCATCTGGTAAGAAATGAAGCATTCCTCATACAATTTGCTTCTCTTACCTTTCATCTCCAAGTTCATTTACAGCTGTTTACTCTGACAGTCTAGCAATCCCCTCCCCTCTGGTTTTCCAGCTCTAGTTCCTTTTCACTCTGGATTCTAGCCACTCAACAGAAATGCCACTCACCAGTTTTTAATAACCCTTTTCTAGACAAAACTCAAGTTTGTATCTCATTTTGACTTTTTCCTTGACATTTCACTTGCCTTCAATGTACCCAGCCATTATGTTCTTCTTGAAAACTTATTCTTCCTAATGTTCATTATTTCATTTCCTCTCGGTTCTCCTGGTGTAGTTATACTTTAGAAGATTCTTTTACCCCTTTATCCTGTTGATAGTTTTCTAAGGGATTTCCACATGACCTTTTGATAGTTCCTTCTCTCTTTCCTTTTCTTTTTTTTTTAACTCTAAATGTACAATTGTAAATCATTTTTAACTTGGACCTTTTTCCATGTCCCAGTTACTGCTGTATTCATCAACAATGTTGTTGCAAAGAGCACTAACCTATCTCGTTGCCTTTACCTAATCTGCTAGTAAACATAATCTAACTAAAGATATTTTAATACCATAAAACGAACTGTGCCTAAAGTTCCCCCCAACCCACCTTGTGTACTTACAGTAAACAAGTCCCAGCTTTGATTGACCCATGCCAGCATTCATAACCTCCTGTTAAATTTTCAAAAGTTTCTTTGAGCTCTTTCTGGTATGCTGCCCCTCATGCTTGGAAGAAGCTCCCATGGGTTTCCACAGAACACTTCATTGCTTTCCTCAAATCCCTCTTTAAAACTCTCTTTTACCATGCTGCCTACAGAAAGCTTGACAGGGAAGTGACTTCAGGTGAGCTAAGACCACTGTTTATCATACCCATCAATTTTGCCTCCTTGTATTCCCTCTCTTTTTGTTTCCATCTGTTGTGTTACGCTTAGATAAGAAGTTCCTTGCAGAGTGCCTTTTTGTTCTGCATTTTGCAGTACCTAGAACAATGGGGCTCAGGTCCATAAAGATAAGTTGCAGAAGAGAAACAAAGACACTGCTTTGTTATTTATCATCTCTGCTGTTCATAGAGGTCTTGGGTGAAATCAGGTACTAATGCTAATCAATCAAGTCAAGAGAATCATTGATATGAATTAAAGTTAACAATCTGTAAAATTGTTTGCAAGATTAGAGCAAAATTTGCAAGATTATTTGCAAGATTAGGGATTTTTACTCTGATCTTGATGGCAGAATGTTTACTCACATGGGTAAATTGGCAAACATTAGTGAGACTACTTACGCAAAATTACAGGCATATGTTTGCATATTCAGGATAGCTAAGAAAAACAAAAGATAAGATAAAAAAAACTTATTGTGGCCTACTTGGCTGGTATATGGGGAAAAAAAAAGTATGTTTATTAAACTAGGCAGTATTTGGAGCTACCTTTGTGTGCAGACTAAGTCACAGGAAACTTGCCTAAAATGTTATTTACTCAGCCTGTTGGACTAATGCCAACCTGGGATAAATAGTGTCTAGATGTGCTTGCTCAGTTTATGAACAATTGGTAATAAACCGGGCAGAATGGCAGAGGAAATAAGTCTGTCAAGCAGTTTCTTTTACTCTAATTAAACCAATGATTTAATATATCTGAAGTGGTGAAACAACTAGTCTTTGTCTGTCACTTACGTGCTCTTTGTTTACTACCCAAAAGGGAGGGTACGGGGGCGGGGGGTGAGGAGGGCTGTACCAGTTCATTTCTTTGTAGATGACCTTACCCCTTAAGACATATTAACACTGTGGTTTTTTCCTCTGTATGAAAACATTATATTTTAAATTATTTTTATCTGATAAACATTGTTTTTATTTGCCTACAGTCTTTGCTGAGCATTCGAGGCTCCCTGTTTTCCCCAAGACGCAATAGCAGAACAAGTCTTTTCAGCTTCAGAGGTCGAGCAAAAGATGTAGGATCAGAAAATGACTTTGCTGATGATGAGCACAGCACTTTTGAAGACAATGAGAGCAGAAGAGATTCTCTCTTTGTTCCTCATAGACATGGTGAACGACGCAACAGTAACATTAGTCAGGCCAGTAGGTCATCCAGGACAGTACCTCCACTTCCAGCAAACGGGAAGATGCACAGCACTGTGGATTGCAACGGAGTAGTTTCTTTAGTCGGTGGGCCGCCAGCTTTGACGTCACCTACTGGACAGCTTCTGCCAGAGGTGATGATTGATAAAGCAGCCACTGCTAGCAATGTAAGGAAGTCTGCAGTAGCTCAGGCATGATGTCCTCCCCCTCTGTGATCAACTACTGTTTCTACAATATTTAGTCACTTGGGAATGATTCCCTTTCTGACCAAGCTGTGAATGCTCCTTTCATATATTCCAGTTATAAGCTAAAGTAGAAACTGAAATTTTATAGCTCTCTAACTAAATATGTGGAAAATATATGCTAATTTACTGGGAATTAACAGAATAAGATAGAAAACCACTGAATAAATGTAGTATGTGTAGTCTTACACCCTTTGATTCATTATGCTAGCTGAAGACTTAACTGGAAGGTTCTCATTCAAATATCAGACAGGATATAAAAATGAAAAAAATATTAATTTTATTTACTTAATGGAATATATTAAATGAGTATTTAACTTCCCACTGACTATATGTGAAACTTATGAGTAACACTGATAGTACAACTTACATGGGTTGTGATACTCTTCCTGTAACACAGTTAATTTTTCTAGTTTGGTTTTTTTTTTGAGATGTCAACATTATGAAATATTTTTGCTTTTATTTTGTTTGAAAACGTGCTAGAAAATTGATAATTTATTATAAATTAAGAGTTATCTTAAGAAAATACACTTATATGTGTTTTTACTGCTAGCTGTGTAGGGTGTGCATTTTCATGTTTAGAAAAAGACTTCACTGCCTAATTAGAAAGATATTTATGGCAGAGCTTATTGACAAGCATTGTGGAACTTTTTATAGTCTAAAAACTATTCACAGTCTAAAATATGTTTTAAAATCTCAGCCCTGTTTCAGAAAAAAACTTAAAACCATTTTTTAAGCACAAGAGCAATCCTATTGATGTGTCTGACTATTTACAATATACAAAGTTAAGCATACAGTAGTCTATTGCAAAACTACAACATAAATGGAGCATGATGCAGGACAGCAAAGTGTTTTAAACCATTGTACTTTTATAATAATTTACAGTGTTATTCTTACTAAATGAACAATCAATAGGTTATTTTATCAGTGTTTTATTTTCAGGGCACTACTACAGAAACTGACTTAAGAAAGAGACGGTCTAGTTCTTATCATGTTCCTATGGACTACCTAGCAGATCCTAGTGCAAGGCAAAGAGCAATGAGCATAGCCAGCATGCTTACAAACACAATGGAAGGTATGTAACACAGAATTGTTATATGATGATACCATAAAGTGCTATTAAATGTATGATAAATTAAGTAGTAATGGTGGTTTAAGGCAGCTATTTCAGCTTAAAGGGTACAAGCAAGATGAGATTTGTATATAGAGGTAGTGTTTTGATTTATTTTTAGAATGGACTGATGTATATGGAAAAGCAGTCAGGCTTTCAATATACTAATAGGTTTAAGGTGGAAGCAGCAAAATTCCAAGTTAAATGAATGCAGAAAGCAATTGATCAATGCAGTGTTTTCTAGACAAGTTATATTTTGGTGTAAAAGGTCTTTTTAGGTTAATGAAATGGCTATGCTTCTTGCAGTAGAACAATCCCCTTCTACCACTTCAACAGACATGCTGTTTCACAAAGGAAGGATTACATTATTCTTTCTGTAAGGCTAAATACAGTGAATCTGAATCATGGAATTAAACAACTACTTGCAAAAAAGGGCAAAACATTACTCTGAGGCTTAAGTGACTGCCCAAAATAGCAAACAGGAAGGTAATAATGAGCAGTTTTGCACATGTGGACCATAACACTGTCTAAATACTTGTCTGACTTCTGTTTTTTTCTAAGCGTTTATCTTTTATGACACTTTTAAATATTTTATTCATTCTATGTGTAGAATCATAGAATGGTTTGGGTTGGAAGGGACCTTAAAGATCATCTGTTTCCAATCCCCCTGCATGGGCAGGGACACCTTCCACTAGACCAGGTTGCTCAAAGCTCCATCCAGCCTGGCCTTGAACACTTCCAGGGATGGGGCATCCACAGCTTCTCTGGACAACCTGTTCCAGTGTCCCATCACCCTCACAGTAAAGAATTTGTTCCTAATATTTAGATCTACCACCTTTAATCTTAAAACTCTTACCCCTTGTCCTATCAGTACACTCTCTGATAGAGTCCTCCCCATCTTTCCTGTAGGCCCCCTTTAAATATTGGAAGGCTCCCTGGGGCCTTTGCTTCTCTAGGCTGAACAACCCCAACTCTCTCAGTCTGCCCTCAAAGGAGAGGTGCTCCAGCCCTCTGATCATCTTCATGGCCCTCCTCTGGCCTTACTGTAACAGGTCGATGTCTTATGCTGGGGACCCTGGAGCTGAGCACAGTACTCCGGGTGGGGTCTCACAAGAGCTGAGCAGAGGGGGAGAATCACCTCCTTTGAACGGCTGGCCACACTTCTGATACAGCCCAGGATGAGACTGGCTTTCTGGGCTGTGAGTGTACGTTGCCTACTCATACACAGTTTTTCATCCACCGATACCTCCCAAGTCTTTCTTCACAGGGCTGCTCTTAATCCACTCATTGTCCAGCCTGTATGCCTGATTTCTAAGACAAATTTCTGTTTTGCATACTATGTGGCATTTGCTTGTGAAAGGCTATTTTATCTATTGAATATTTACTATTCTTTTTATATCAAATTCAAAAGTGGGACAGATTATTTTTAATTGTAATTTCTTTTGACTGACAGTATCCTTTGTTTCTAAAGGTCTACAATATCAACACAGTTTATCAACAGTACATTGGAAAACAGCTTTTAGGCCTCAAGGAAATACCCAGGTGATAATAGAATAGAAGAAATATATTTAAAATGTTATTTAATTTTTCTTTCTAGAACTGGAAGAATCCAGACAGAAGTGCCCACCATGCTGGTATAAATTTGCTAACACTTGCCT
The DNA here is from genome assembly GCF_017639655.2 of Falco naumanni. Lineage (NCBI taxonomy): Eukaryota > Metazoa > Chordata > Aves > Falconiformes > Falconidae > Falco > Falco naumanni. The sequence goes on from NC_054061.1 coordinate 42,610,822, forward strand.
GATTTGGGACTGCTGTACTCCATGGCTGAAAGTCAAACATATTGTAAATTTGATTGTGATGGACCCATTTGTTGATCTGGCCATTACTATCTGCATTGTCCTGAACACCCTGTTCATGGCCATGGAGCACTACCCAATGACAGAACAGTTTAGTGGTGTGCTTTCAGTTGGAAACCTTGTAAGTCTTTCATGATGTGCCATGTATGTTAAATGCATTTTTTTAAAGTAAGTCCTTTGTGATCTAGGTACATCTGTTTAAAAGAAAACGTTGACTAGACATTTATAGGCTTGGGATGGTTGAGTTTAAATTTAAGCTGTACTGAATCCCTCTGTTGTCATGTGTGGATTTTGCCACTTTTGCTTTATAGAGCAAAAAATAGTAAGATCTGTTGAGTCGATGTGCATTTTGGTTTTTAAAACCTTCAGCTTCTGTAATTGAAGCTGGTTAAAGGAATTTATCTAATATGTTTTCTTGGATGGATACTTACACATCACAAGAGCTTTTGGTTCTATTCCCTCACCTGTTCTGCTCCACACTAGCACCTCCTGAGGTCCTGAGTGTTCAGGGAATTGTAGAGGGGAAAGACCCGGTAAGCACAGAGGATTTACTGCAACTCTGCATGAAAAGGTGAAACGGCATGACAGTGCCTTCTGTGGGTCATTCTGAAGAATAGTTCCGCTCAACTTTCAGTATATATTTTTTTCATAATAAAATAATTGTCCCTCTCATCAACTTATCTTTATCCCTAGAAACAAAAAGATTTCTGAAGGGCAAAGATGAGATCTAAGGGGGGGAAACTGAGCATTAACATCAGAAGAGATTCCGTGTATCAGTATTTATATATGCATGTTAGCATGCTAGATAAAACCCATATTTTTCCCATTTATCTCTTTTTCTTTGGAAACCGAACATTGTCATGCATATGTAAGCTTTAAATCTGAATTTAATTCCTAACTCCAGTATATGGTAATATAGAGAAGCTATTCAGATTTATCATGGATTGCTTGTTAAAAATATAACTTAACAACGGTTGATACCATTAGGTTTACTTTTAAAATATTTTTTCATTAAATTGGAATAAGAAACTGTCTTTTCCTTGCAGGTGTTTACTGGAATTTTCACAGCAGAAATGTTTCTTAAGATAATTGCCATGGATCCTTATTATTATTTCCAAGAGGGCTGGAATATTTTTGATGGTTTTATCGTGAGTCTTAGTTTAATGGAGCTTGGCCTTGCAAATGTAGAAGGATTATCTGTCCTTCGATCATTTCGATTGGTAAATATACTAAATAAAATATATTTTCATGTTCTGTTTTTGTATTTATGCAGTTACATTGTTCATTTTTCATTTGTACATTATGTATTTGGCTAACACAGAAGACCTTTTCATAAGAACTTACAAAATATTAAATTGCATACCCACTAGATGGCATGTATATATCATGTCAGGTTTGTCTTACATATTAACATCTATTTACTTAAATATTAACATCTTACATAATAACACCTATTGCTTCAAGATATTGTCAACATCAGTTCTGTTCTTGCAGTGAGTGTGCTTTAAGGATTAACTTTTTTTAATAGTAGTACCTATTAGAGTCTTTTTCTCCCTAGATGAGGAGAATAAAAAATGCAAAAGCCAGAGGCCCTCACTACCTGTGACTGAAGATCAGTAAATTACGTAGTAAATAATGGAATAGTCAATAAAACTTTATTGCCAGTTTTAGTTGATAGTCTTCCGTTACCAGCTGGCTTACATAGTTAGTTTCAGAAGAGAGCAGTGTAAAGTTTTTTCTTTGGATAGGGATTTTTCCTCACTGCAAGCCTTCTCTTTACCACCCTCTGCAAGGGTTCATCCACTAACAGCTTTTCTCTTTGGAAGTCACCACAGTATCTCTGCCTTTTATTAGATATTTCTGTCATCATCAGGAGCTTGATAAACCTTGGTCTTGCTGAAGACTAGGCTAGCATGCCAGCTGATGTTCAAATTGTTTTCTGAGAAGACCTACACAGTAAGAGACATGAAGTTAGACTTCCTAGTCATCAACCAGAAATTTTGCCTTAAATAAAGCAAAAAATATTTAACTTTAAATAAAAGCCCTTTAAAAAATGACAGGGGTTAAATTTGTTAATTTGCTGGTTCTCTGTATAGCTTTATATTGCATTTTGCCTAAAGTTGATTACATGTCTGGATTGACTTCTCCTTCAATAATAGAATTCTGTGTTTAACTTCACATCTATATATTTTAAGTTTCATGCCATGAAATAGTATTTAGATTTAGATTCTTTTTGGTATTCTCTTTCAATTGTCTGAACATTTCCTGTGTCTTTCCAAATAATTGCGTTTTGTCATTTTGTTTCAAGTTGTACTTTAATGTAACACTTTTCATTCTCTGGTTTTCTCAATGTTGACAAATTTTGTAAGACACATCACACTTATTTTAAATGACAGAAAAGACATTGTTAAAGGTGCTTGCGAGTAACTTGTATGCCTGTCATTAACAACTCTAGCTTGTTTCTCTTTCTAGGAAAACCATGTCTTCCATCTCTGCCCGTTTAGATGAGAGAGATCTGGAAGTGTGTATACACCTACAATCCTGTTAAACTGATCATGTTTCATATGTGCGGGTGTATTTTTAATAATACTCTTAGAGTTAACTAAAGGAAAAAAAGTGTTGTTCAACTTGTCCAGCAAGTACAACTTGTTTATAGATATCTAAAGTGACCAAAAGAGGTAAAGTCTCAATTGGAGACTTTGTGATAATTGCAGTGTAATTCAGATGAGCATAGAGATGGCATTTTTGATTTCTTATGACTTGCATCAGGGCTTAAGACCGCTGATGTCATTGTAGATAGAATTGGAAAAAAATTACCTAAAGTTTCTAATGGTTACAGGAGACGTGATTTAGACACAGGGTAACTGAAATATGAAATGTATAGCAATAATTTCATTACAATTAGTAACACAAATACCTGTATGCTATTATTCTGTTTTGCAGCTTCGAGTTTTCAAATTGGCAAAATCTTGGCCAACTCTAAATATGCTGATAAAAATTATTGGCAACTCAGTGGGGGCTCTGGGGAATCTGACCCTGGTGCTGGCCATCATTGTGTTCATTTTCGCTGTGGTTGGGATGCAGCTGTTTGGGAAAAGCTACAAGGAATGTGTCTGCAAGATCTCCAGTGACTGTGAACTTCCACGCTGGCACATGCATGACTTTTTCCACTCTTTCCTGATTGTATTTCGAGTGCTGTGTGGAGAATGGATAGAAACGATGTGGGACTGCATGGAGGTCGCAGGCCAAACCATGTGCCTTACTGTCTTCATGATGGTCATGGTGATTGGAAACCTAGTGGTATGTAATCAGTGGGGATTTTTAAAAACTATTAGAACATATTTCCTATTTTTTATAATTTTAAAGTCTGAGAGAACTGGAGATGGACATTAGGAGATCATGCAATTCACTTGCCCTTTCTCTAAACCAGGTTCAAATATACCTTGATCATTTTTGAAAAATGTTTGTCTACCTTTTCTTTTAAATCTTCAGTAAGTTTATAATCTCTTTAGTAAGATCAGTGCTGAATTACACTTAGAGTTAAAAATACCTTTTAAAAAAATCTACCTTAAATCACCTTTTACAGCCAATTAAACTGGTCTCAATAGTGATGGAAAACAGTTGGTCTTCATGACAACATCTATAATACTTCAGGGTTTACTGTTTCCACTTTTAATCTTCTCTTTCTGAAACAAAATAAGTCTAGCTGTTCAATTTTTTCTCATATGTGATGATTTCTAAACTACTTATCCCTTTTGCTGCTGGCCTCTGAATTCTTCCCAAACAGCATTTTGGATAGAGACACAAATACCAAATAATGTGGAATCATTACAATTCCATGTCTTACACCAAACATTCCTTGTGGTACAGCCCGAAGTGACACACAAAATTTCTGTACCAGCATTGCTTTCCTGATGCAGCCTATATGCACTTTTCCACAGTGCTTCCACCTTGCAGTTTTCATATCTTCTGTATATGTACCCTTCATTTTTCATAACCAACATTTTCAGAGTAGTGCATCAGAATTAAATGTGGTAATGATTTTGAATGATTTCACCAATTTACCATGGTTATGCCTATTTGTAGTTCTTTTTTGTTGAGTGCTAGCATCCCTTCTCTTTTTGGTATCACCCATGAATTTTATAAAGTTTAAATGGACTAATGTGAGAGTCCTGTGGTATACCTCTAAAATGTTCTTTAAGTTTGAACAAGAAGAATTGACAAACATAATTTAGATACTATTTTTAATCAGTTTTGCACATAATGTTGTAATTACATCTAGTCCAAATTTCTCTTGTATGATTGTAAAATGTCATGCAAGAAAGTCTGAAATAGTTTCCTAAAATTTAGGTGTGTCACATTTGTGGACTCTTTATCTCTCAGCTAGTTATCCTGCACAAAACAAAAAGAGACTGATATATTCTTGGAAAATACATAAGTTTATTATTTTTTGAATTAGAGACACTGAAACTATGGCCTGCTGAACTGTAGAAGACTGGGGTCTCTCTGCATTCCCCTTGTCTATGAACACTGTAGTGGATGTAGCTTGCATAAATTACTACATCATGTTGTATCCTGCTTGCTTATCTCATTCTCCATTTTGAGGCACAGACCTGAACTACTTCCAGTGTGGAGAAGAAAGTCAAGTAACAGCTCAGATTTTCACCTGTTAGTCAAGTTAAACATGCTAAAAATGTTTGTGGCAATTTATAATAAAAAATGGGGGACAGGGATTATGGACTGGAAAGAATAGTAGGAAGGTGGGTTGAATTAAAGTGCTAGCTGTGAAATAAAAATTATGTCACATTGAACTTCCCATAATGGAATTAGTTTTATGACTTTAAAATAAGAGATCCAGTATATTTTTCTCCTTACCGTCTTGTAGGTACTCAACCTCTTTTTGGCCTTGCTGCTGAGCTCATTTAGTTCAGACAACCTTGCTGCTACAGACGATGATAATGAAATGAACAATCTACAGATTGCTGTGGCAAGGATTCAGAAAGGCATAGATTATGTGAAGAGGAAAGTGCGTGAATTCATCCAAAAAGCCTTTGTTCGGAAGCAGAAAGTTTTAGATGAAATCAAACCTCTTGAAGACCTAAACAACAAAAAAGACAGCTGTATTTCCAACCACACAATAGTAGAAATAGGTAAAAACCTTGCCTATCTTAAAGAAGGGAATGGAACTACCAGTGGCATAGGCAGCAGTGTGGAAAAATACGTTGTTGATGAAAGTGATTACATGTCATTCATAAACAACCCAAGTCTCACTGTGACAGTGCCCATTGCTGTCGGGGAATCAGATTTTGAAAATTTAAATACGGAGGAGTTCAGCAGTGAGTCAGACCTGGAAGAAAGCAAAGAGGTAAGAGTATTTCTGTATTTAAAATTGATGCTTTGCTTTTCTTCCTAAGGTTTCTAGTGTTGAGTTCAAATCTCTATTTAATTACTCTGTAACAGCGTATACCAACTTGTAATGGCATTTAAGGTAAATTGATGGAAGGTTGTGGGTTTTGAAGAGATGGTAGTACAGTATTGCATTTACAGTAATGATCAAGATGTGTAAGACATTTTTTTTTAATTAATATTTTTTTCTATTTTATTGTGTTAAGTTAGCAAGAAAATGAAGCAATTTAATAGCCCTGGAGACCAAAAGTCTTACAAAATATGTGTGGGTTGTTGGAGTTTCTGCATGCTTATTTCATTAGTGCAATTTATTTACTCTTCTGTCTGCTTTCTGGAGTGCCTCCTGTCAAATTAACAATTCATTCTGATACTTTTAACCTATTTGATATAGTCAAAATACATCTAGATAACATTATAATTACATTTGACTACTGCACCAACATCACCAAATGATTTCATATAAATCGCCAATAATCTTTCTGATAGTAGCAGAACCACTGAAGAAATAATGGCCTTATGGTAAAAAAATGATGAAGCTTTATGTCTCAGTATAAGATCCTTTTATGCGGCTACCCATTGCCATTTTCAAAGCTTTCAGATATTTGAATCTGTTACCTACTGTGACCATAATAAAATTTACCTCTTTCTGGCACAACGTGCTGCCAAATGGACACATCCAAGCTAGGACTTGGTGAGTTACAGTGGGTGCTGAAGCCATTAGTATTGTGTTAACCCAGTGCTCTGTCCTGCACAATTGTACGTGGTGGAGGCACATCTCCTCAAGTGGAGTAAGTCTATACTATGCTTAATACCAATGCTATCAGCTTTAGCATGTGTATTTTTTAACAATACTGCATGCTATGGTGCAGACATAAACTAACGTAAAGGTTTTCATAAGTGATATCCCTGCAATTGAATCTGAGGGTATAAATATGAGTAAGATTCTAGTAATTCTCACCCTGAGATCCTTTTCTGTACAGACTGTATCACACATTTAGTCATATTTTCTTGTTTCTTATAAAAAATGTCTTTATTTATTATTATGGTTCTTTTGAAAATATTTCTTTCTGCAGATTGTTTGTATTAGTATTTCTCTTACTCTTCAAAACCATGACTTGGGTGTAGAACAAAGCAGAATTTATTGTAGTTTAACCTTTGATTGCTCTCTGTAATGAAGAGGGTATTTATATGAAAGTTTCTTAGTCTGAATGTAGGATTTTTGTTGATTGTATTTTATCTTTGTACATAAGATAAGAAAAGGAGTCCTCTTCAGGCACCTTTACATCACATAGGGCTAGTGCATTGTTCTGTGTTCCCATTGTTCTGCTGTTCCATTGTTCTATTGTCCCATCCTTAACTGTTTCAAAACTCACTGCTGCCAAAGGAGCAGCAAATTCTACTGCAAATCTGGTCAAATTCCACCTATCCGTGAGATCATCCATAATGATTGCATACCACAGTAGTGGCACAGGTTATTCTTCTGTCTTTTTGTAAATCACGTAGTTTCTTGTTATACACCTGGTCCTTCTGGGTTTGTTCTTTTTTCCTGCTATTCTTATGTTCAAGTCCATCTATGACTTCCAGCCCTTTCCCTGCTTAGCAACTAGTGATAGCCAAAGGATATACTGAATGTTTGGGAATAAAGTGTGTTAAGTTTAAAGTTCAGTACTAGGTAAGACAATACTTTGGATTTCTTTATCACAAAATATTTAGTGCTTAGTGGAGTAACAAATACCTATGTCATTCTTTATTTGTCTGTAAAGTTAGTATCATATTTTTATCAGTGTCAAGGGTGCTGTCAACCTAAACCTATATTTTTTTTTATAAAACATTCTAAATGCCTCAATTGCAACGTGTGAAGAAGATACTCTTAGTTTATTCTACAGATATATTGTAACTGGCAATGATGCTTCAGATATTACTGTACAAACAGTATGAAAAGAAAATCTGACACAGATACAGTCAGATGTTGACTGTGAAGTCCCAGTATGATCATGAGTATGCACTCAGGAAACCTCCTCTCTTAGTTTCTTATTTTGTTCTCCCACCCATATCATATTAATTCTGATAATGTTACTGATTCTGATACTGCCGCTACTCATGGTAGTAGTAAACCATGTTTTAAATTGTCCTATATACCTTTCCCATGCTTGTTCTTTTTTAAAAGTTATGAAGTTATGTATGTATTAACTGAAGTTTTATCAACCTAGATTATAGCTCTGATAATTTTTAATTGGCAACTTTTCTGTAAAAAGTAATTCGGAAGTTTAATTGGATTCTACTAATTTAGATACTATATGTCATTAAAATGACTGAGAAAGAAGTAACTTAAATATTTTCATTAGTGATTATTGGATGAATTAGCTGATGAAGTATGTTCTTAAAACTAATCAGGACTGTTCTGTACTAGTGCACTATTCTCCACTTCTTATTCTGAAGCTGCAATTGTGCAGAAAATAGTTTCTGATACACTAAACAGTGGTGGCAAGAAGGAACGTGATGTTTGGTAGTGCCTAATGATTAAGGCATCTGTTTGAGAACAAAATCTTTCCCTGCGACAAAATCTGTTTATAATTTTTAATGTGGTTAAAATGTATTAAAAAATGTAAACAATTCATAAAAATATAAAATTAAAATTTATATTAAAAAAAATTCAGTGGCTACAGTGCAGAAACTGCCTTGAAATAGGGACCAAAATCTGAATTTCCCGTTTGAATTCCCTGATCACCAACATTCTTCCTTTTCTTTTTGTAGCCTGCTCAGTCTTTAACTATTTACTGCACAAGAGCATTATGTCAGTAGAAGAGATGGAGGGTGTAACTTATTCAGATCTGTTGGCTGGTGGTTAGCAGGACTGAGTATGACCACAATGACAATGGTGCATCTGTTTCTTCATTGTATAACAGGATGGTATGACTGCTGACTGTCTTGATTAGCCAAATCTTTCCTTTTCCTGATGGAAGGAATTCAATTGGGTGGTTCTACGACATGACAAAAATATTGGTTTCAATTCCTATAGGGAAAATTTTAAAGTCAATTACCCATATTTGAGACATGAGCTCCAGTCATTAAGCTTCGAGCATAAAAGAAAGGCTTTCTCCTCCAGATACAGTATTTAAAAGAAAATGATGTCTTAATTTCATTCTTGGAGGCACTTAATCCTGTAAATGTGTGTGTTAATCATGCTTCAGGAACTGCAAATTGATCAGGCGGTAAAACAAAGAAATACATATTCACAGAATGGCCAGGGTTGGAAGGAACTGCTGGAGATCAGCTAGTCCATCCCCCTGCTAAAGCAGGTTCACCTAGGGCAGGCTGCACAGAGTTGCATCCAGGTGGGTTTTTAACATCTCCTGAGCAGGAGACTCCACAGCCTCTCTGGGCAGCCTGTCCCAGTGCTCTGTCATCCTCAAGGTAAAGAGGTTTTTCCTCATATTCAGATGGAACTTCTTGTGTTGCAGTTTATGCCCATTGCCCCTTGTCCTGTCACTGGGCACCACTGAAAGGAGCCTGGCCCCATCCTCTTGACACCCGCCCTGAAGATATTTAGATGCATTCATAAGATCCCCTCTCAGTCTTCTCTTCTCCAGACTGAACAGGCCCAGCTCTCCCAGCCTTTCCTCATCAGGGAGGTGCTCCAGTCCTCTCATTGTAGCCCTCCGCTAGACCCTGTCCAGTAGTTCCCTGTCTCTCTTGGACTGGGGAGCCCAGAACTGGGCACAGCGCTCCAAATGCAGCCTCACCAGGCCAAACTAGAGTGACAGGGTCACCTCCTCCACCTGCTGGCCACGCTCCTCCTAATGCACCCCAGGATCCCACTGGCCTCCTTGGCCACAGGGCACACTGCTGGCTCATGGGCACCTTGCTGTCCCCAGCAGTCCCAGGTTTGTCCCCGCAGAGCTGCCTCCCAGCAGGTCAGCCCCCAGCCTGGACTGGTGCGTGGGGTTGTTCCTCCCTGGGTGCAGGACCCTACACTTGCCTTTGCTGAACGTCATTAGGTTCCTCTCTGCCCAGCTCTCCAGCCTGCCCAGGTCTGGCTGAATGGCAGCGCAGCCTCCTGGTGCGTCAGCCGCTCCTCCCCAGCTCTGTATCAGCAGCAAACTTGCTGAGGGTGCACTCGGCCCCTTCATCCAGGTCACTGATGAGTCAGTTGGACAGGACTGGACCTAGTACTGACCCCTGGGGAGCACCACTCGCTACAAGCCTCCAGCTAGACTCTGTGCCACTGACCACAACCCTCTGAGCTTTGTCATTCAGCCAGTTCACAACCCACCTCACTGTCCACTCATCTCAGCCACACTTCCTGAGCTTACCTATGAGGACGCTGTGGGAGACAGTGTCAAAAGCCTTGCTGAGGTCAAGGTAGACAACATCCACTGCTCTCCCCTCCTCTACCCAGCCAGTCATTCCATCACAGATAGTCTTGGTCAGGCATGATTTCCCCTTAGTGAATCCATGCTGACTTTTCCTGATAACCACCTTTTCCTCCACATGCTTCAAGATGACCTCCAGGATGGTGTTCCATCATATTTCCAGGGATGGAGGGGAGGCTGACTGGCCTGTAGTTTCCTGGGTCCTCCTTCTTGCCCTTTTTGAAGACTGGAGTGACATCAGCTTTCCTCCAGTCCTCAGGCACCTCTCCTGTCCTCCATGGCCTTTCAAAGATGATGGAGAGTGGCTTGGCAATAACATCTGCCAGCTCCCTCAGCACTCGGGGGTGTATCCCATCAGGGCCCGTGGATTTGTAGGTGTCAGGTTTGTCTAAATGATTCTAACCTGATCCTTCTTGACCAAGGGAGAGTTTTCCTTTCTCCAGGCTTCTTTTCTTGCCTCCAGGGTCTGGGAAACCAGAGGGCCGGCCTTGGCAGTGAAGACTGAAGCAAAGAAGACATTCAGTAACTCTGCCTTCTCTGTGTCCTTCGTCACCAGGGCAACACCTCATTCAGGCACGGCCCACATATTCCCTAGTCACCCTTTTCCTGCTGATGCGTTTGAAGAAGCCCTTCTTCTTGTCCTTGGCCTCCCTTGCCAGATTTAATTCCAAACACACCTTAGCCTTCCTCATTGCCTCCTTGCATGTTCTGACAGCATCCCTATATTTCTTCCAAGTGGCCTGTCCCTCTTTCCACATTCCATAAGCTTCCTTCTTCTGTTTGAATTTTGCCAGAAGCTCCTCGTCCATGCAGGCCTCCTGCCACCTTTGCTCGATTTCGTATTCATGGGGATGCACTGATTTTGAGCTTGGAGGAAGTGATGCTTGAAAATTAGCCAGCTCTCTTGGACCCTCGTGCCTTGTACAGTCATAATGCATGGGATTCCTCTAAGCAGGGCCTTGATGATGCCAGCGTTAGCTCTCCTGAAGTCCAGGGCTGCAATCCTACTTGTTGCCCTGCTTCCTTCACGCAGGATCTTGAACTCCACCATCTCATGGTCACTGCAGCCAAGGCTGCCCCAGCCTTCACATCCCCAACCAGCACTTCTTTGTTTGTGAAGACAAGGTCTAAAAGCACTTCTCGCCTCGTTGGCTTCTCTACCACTGTGTCAAAAAGTTATCATCAGTGCTTTGCAGGAACCTCCTTGGCTGCATGAGCCTAGCTGTGTTTTCTTTTCAGCAGATATCAGGGAGGTTGAAGTCCCCCATAAGCACAAGGGCTTGTGATCATGATACCATCTGCAGTTGTCTATGGAAAATCTCATTGATGTCATCTTCCTGATCAGGTGGCCTGTAGCAAGCACCCACACACTGCCCCTCATTTCAGCCTGCCCCTTAATCTTTACTCATAAGCTCTCAGCTAGGGAGAGGTTGATACATTCCAGTTGCTCTGTCACATAAAGAGCAACTCCATCACCTTGCCTTGCTGGCCTGTCTTTCCTAAAAAGTACACAGCCATCCATGACAGCGTTCCAGTCATGTCAGCTATCCCACCATGTCTCTGTAATTCCAATGAGATCATGGCCCTGTGACCACACGCAGATCTCTAATTCTTCAGAAATCAGTCAGGAATGATCTAGTACCAAGTAGTTTTGACTGGTCAAGCCTGAAACTCTTCTGAGCACAAAATTGCTTACTCTTGCAGAAGTTGCAGTTGGAAAACTGAAAGAAAATGTTTAAAAATTTGAGGCACCTTCAAGAAAGCACAGCAAAGGTGTTGCGAGCATATTTCTTAAGTGCCTAAATTTCAAATAGATTTTAATCACAAAAGTGCATATTTGTTATCTTAACCCTAATTCCTACTCTTCACTAGATAATTCTTATCCACCGTGGCTTTTGATATGGAGAAAAGTGATGGCTTATTAGTCACAGGCCCCACACTCTTGTCACGAAAATGATCAATAGCAAAAGAAGGCATTTTTTAATTTTTAAAAAAGTGACTACAAATGGCTTTTTGTTCAAGGCTTCCTCTTTTTTGCCATGCCATAACGTGCCTTGCATTTCTGCCCTCTCATGTTTTCCCATTTATATGATTCTGCTGTTGCTGAATATTGATCTGCCAGTCACTTCATTGCTTATACCATAAATTAAAAGAACTGAAATTAGAAACTGCCACCAAATCACATTCAATTAGCAATATCCCAAATGAAAGGCAACTGAGGCATCCATGTACTGTGAAAACACTGCACAAGATAGCCGGATGCTAATGAGTGTGTGTCTATGTGCTTTTGCTTTTCTTTATGTATAAACATGCATACACATTCACTGTGGTATAGGGCAATAAGCTGAATTTCTACAAAGTAATTATAATTTATTAGTAAGTTTTAATTAAGTATATTAATGTCTGGTGAATTCTTTATTATATCAATCAAGTATTTTGATTGAAATGTTAACTAGATTATGCCTTTCTAGAAAGAATACTTACATTATTGTACATGCTTGTAGGTGTGAATTTGCAAGAAACTTTCTAGAAAATTGCCTGAAACCTAAAATAGAATTAACTATGAGAACATTGTGTCCATAAGACTGGTAGCAGGGGAGTACAGTGTAATAAGGGAATTAGAAAACAAATACTAAATAAAACTTCACCGTGGAAGTAGTGCCATGAACGAATGTGGGGCTGCTGTGCTGAGTCTGTTGTCCTATATGTAAAGATACGTGGACCTGAGCTGCGTTACTGCTATCCAGTGGAGAAACTATAAAAATAATTTTTACTTTTTTGGTCCTGAAGTACTATGGGGATGGTTTATGTAGAAAATTTTGTAGTGCATGTATAGCTGTGTAATAATTAGGTTTTTATGCTAAGTGTAACTTCTAGGCTAGTAATTGCACCAAGATAGACCAAGTTACAAGATATTTTTAAATGCCTTGAAAAATACGGGTTCTTCTAATGCTGTTGCAGACACCTTAATAATGTATATTTTACTTTAAGCAGTATTCAGTGCAAAAAAAAGCAGAGGTGCTGTATCCTGAACTTCATTTCCTACCATTCTTACTTCTCACAGGAGTAGAACCAAGCTGGATCAGTCAAGCGGGCAGCTCTGGTGCCTTTTAGCGAGGCAGAGCGTCGTGTCACCAATTTTACACAGGTTACCTAAGCAAGTTATACATCTATATGTATATAGTATATAATCACTTTTTAACGGATATTGACTGGCCTGCATGCTATTCAGCTATGATCCTGTCCCATTCATTGCAATAAAGTACAAACATGCACAGCTGCTCTCTGCTGAGTCACGGGACTCGCATCACAGCATGGTCAGGCAAGATTGGCAGCCCCAATATTTCTGTGGTTCAGATGCTATACTTCCCATGATATTTTAACAGTATTTTGCAGTGCATGCTATGTACCATTCCCAATCTTGATGGTAAAGTTTTCAAGATTCTATTTTTGAAGGGTTTTATTTCCTTTTGAAAGAAGACAGAATATGTAACGCATAAGCTATGTTTCTCATCAGAAGCATATATAAGTCCATCTGTAAATTGTGTTGTAATGAAAAACTGTTAGCTGTTTTGGAAAACTTTCATACTATTGTATTTTAGCTTATAATGGAGGTAACTTGAAACTCATGAAAGTCACATTTTTATTTTCCCCAATTTTTTTCTTAGAAATGCTTCTCTTCAGTACTCGTATAAGCATTAAGCTATTTCAGAGATTAATATGCAGTACTTGAAGCACCATTAAGCATGAAATTCATTTAATTTTCACAGTCAAAGCATGTGACCATCATTTGGTAAAAAAGCTCATATAAAACTGGTATTTGGCTGGTCAAACATTCAGAGATCAGTTCTGCTCTTACTTACGCCCACACTTAGAAGTGTAGAGGTGCAAAGAGAAAACTGATAGCAAGATCTGGCCCAATGCAGTCTTACCATAGCTCTTTAATTTATACTCAGAAATTGACTACCTCCCCGAATGTTGTCTGCCCTGAGAAGCTTGTTCTCATCTTATCAGTAATAAATAAGGTTCAGCAGTCTAGTAAATAAGCTACTGATTTTGAACCACAAGGTCCCCAGCTTCAGCAAGATTTACATCTCACCTATTAAACATTGCCATAATATTTACAACACCATAGTTGGATGCTGATGCTTTCAGTTTGGTAAATCAGTAGAGTTAAAATATACTATTGCATAGCTTTTTGTCTTATATTTTCCTTATATTTTGTAAGGAATAATCTGACAAGTCATATTTTGATTTTAAAATATTCATTATTCAAAATCCTTTGACACTGAAGAATTTAGGCTTTAGATTGTGAATTGCTCACATCATATTGGCATACTGTGATTCATAGCAGATATTAAGTTGTTAATATTAGAGTTAATTGGCGTTCACTTGATTAATCTTTAAAAACACCAGTCCCTTGCTCTGTTTCAGAAATATTCTTTCGATATTGCCTGTGTGAATTAAAGAGCCTTTTAAAGTAGCTTCCAGTGAGAGTGCTTTTTCAAATATTTCCACTGCTACTTACGATGCTTTTGCTTTCATCCAACGTTCTTGCAAATATTTTCTTTGTGAAATGCTGGTAAATAAGTAGATCAAAGGAATTATGAATAGCAATAAAGTACAGTGGATTGTAATTTAGGGATCCTGTTTTTTTGCAATATTTGCAAACAATAATAATCGCAGAATTGTTTTGCTTTTACAATATTCTGGTTTTTTTGAACTGATAGAGTCATTATGCCTGACTGTATAAGCACTAGAAAGAGTGAGAACCGGATTCCACTTAATTATACCAGTGGAACTGCAATGATATTTACCACTTGGTTGATTGTATAGGTGATGTAGCTGTACTGAAGAAGACTGGATAAATTTGGATATAATGCCATTTACATCACAGAACATCTCATTTTCATACTGACATCCACACAGCACTGAAAAAATAAAACCAATATATTTTCCATTATTTAACGTTTTCACAGGTATTTGGGAGGAAAGGAAATCAAAAGCAAAACCAAAACGGTGGTTTCTCTTGGTGCCATCTTCCTGCTTATGTCTGTTCTGCTCTTTGCTCCTTCAGTCCCTTAAATTATGATTTCAACAGCTATTAGTGGCTTCCTGGCCAATCATGAAATTTCAGGCTTTGTTAAAAATGTTAAACTAAGCTGTTCAGCTACTCTCAGATCATCATTTTTGAAAGAAAGAGAGAAAGAAAGATATGTTAGAAGCTCAAAGTGGCCTGGCTGTAAGTGAAGCAGAATTGTATGAATCTATGAGATGTTGAGGTTCAGAAAGTAATTATGTCAAAAACTTCCTGACCTAAATTTGGCTGCTGCTTTTTGCAATGCTGCTATGATAGGCAAGCTGCTTTCCACTTCCAGTTTCTATCTTGAAAGCTAAACTAAAATCTGTATCTCATACTGTACTGTATTGCTGACTAAAGCATGACTGGCAAGGCTGTTGGTAGATGTGACCTAAAATATATATATATATATCTATATATCTTTATGATAATCAGGATACTGCTGCTTTAGAACCATGTAAGTACTTCTGTCCCCTTACTGTCTTCTGTGAAAAGGAGATGGAGTATGTGGATTCTGAGGGTTTTGAAAAGTAGATTTCTCTTAAGAATAATTTCCTTAGCATACTATTCAGAAAAAATCTAGCATCATAACTCTTGAAGAGTGTCTAATACTTGACCCTGATAAATCTCTTACAATATGGGTGACTGAATACTTTTGAAACCTAGAACCATGGTATAAAAGAGGCTTGAAAAGGACTTAGTGTTATATCAAAGATAACGTTTGGGTTTGATGATTATCTTGTTTCCACATGTTCATTTTTTAAAAAAGCTCTATACATGTTAAGTATATAGTGTTGCCTAAATCCAGTAATGCTGGTGAACAGAGTAGAATTTATCAGGTACAAAGGTAACTGAGATATGTTAAGATAAAGAACCGGGACATACACTACATATCTAACATACCAGGGTCTGCAGTTAGGGGGGCAGTCTAGCTATCCAGCTGGATTTCATATGTGAACACTGGCAAGTCACAGTAAGTGGCAGAAAAAGTCTTCTTATGTATTAAAAAATATGGACAAAACATAATCAGCAATAACATGGTCCATTCCCAGGTGATGTCGTGTTGAATACGTAGAAATCAGTACAACATCCCTGGGTCAGTTGCTTTATAATAGAACAGAAGTTCGCTGTGGAAATAGGCGATTGTCACTGTGAAAAGTTTTCCTAGCATACTGAACTTAATTGATTTGGTAAAATCTTGAGATGTTGTATTGTAAAACCTTCCTAGCTGTTTGTAATGCATACTAAATTTTATGAATATTATATAGTGTGCCATACAATAAATACATTGTTAACAATAACAAAGAAAAACAAAAAAAGACTAATTATTTCTGTTGAAAAATTCTGATTTTTTTCTTCCCCAAATGATACTGAATTATTAGAGATTGCATTTATTAAATAATTTTTCTAATATGCTTCTTCATATACTGATCGGATTGGGGCCAAATTCAGGTATGATAGAACAGCATGCTAAGGAAATACTCTGTTACACCAACAACAGAAGAGTAACTGAATTATCAGTGGGATAAGGCATTTAATTGTTTCAAGTGTCAATGTGTCTCAAGTATCTTCTTGTGTCTTCAATGTGTTTCAAGTATCAACTGCTGTTGATTAAATTTAGGATTTTTCTGTTTAGCTTAACTCCTGTGATTATTATTACAGCTCTTTAAAAGAAGCATACCAGATTTTCAGTGAGAAGAGACTTGTATGATACAACTCGCCATACATACTGCCCCACATAAATAAAGATGGCTTTCTGATGTTCCTGATAATTGACTGTTCTACTGATCACTTTCTACCTTTTCTACCTGATTTTTTGGTCTCTCCTTATAGTGGATATCTCTAATCTTTCATCTTGAGTTAACTGTTAGTCTTACACAATTTCAGTAATAGGAATTCTTTAGCCCTTCTTAAAGTTAATATGCTGATTACATTAACTGCGTAATATCTGTGTTACTGAACTCTTCATTTCCTTGTAAAAGAATGGACAGTAGGTCTTTTAAATTTATGTTTTAACCTGTTCATAGTTTTTGTTTGCTCTGCTACTACTACAGCATTCTGCTAGAAATGCTGTCCAGATTGGAATGATGCAAGCAACATTTTAAGAAAATGCTACATAATCAAACAGATAGTCACTTCTCAGTTTAAAAATTCTTTACTGTGTAGTATTGATAAACATTAATTTTTAACACTACATACAAATTTCTTTGGAATGTACCTTGCGTTTATGGTATTTCTGGCCTTTCCTTAAACTGATGATTGACTTCCACTAATGTTTAAATGCTGTGGTCCTTACTTGAGGACTACAGTATTCATCCCATACTTTCCAGTTTCTCCCTTTTAGAGGCAGTATTCCACAATGACCAAACTGCCATGCATTATCTATAATCTGAATACTTTGCAATGGGAAATTTGAAATAATAATCTGCAGAAAAGTGTGCATCCATGTCTTTGTATATTGGACCTAACCTCGTAGATTCTAAATCTCATGCACAAACATGAGACATGAATACATAAGCTGGGATTTTGAAAGAAACATAAAGGAAATGGGTGCACAGATATCACTGAAAGTATGTGCATAATACATCCCACAATACATGTTTCCATTTGTTTGGTCTTCCTCTAAAATGTGGGCTATGGTGTACCATGGTACACAAAAATCAAAGTTAAAAATCACAACACAATATACTGTCAGTATGATTTGATAAAATTAGAGTGGAGGATAAAGGAATTAATCTTTTTTTGTTTGAAGAACATACTTAATATTGTCTGCAATGTAAAATTCCATTGAAGTAATATGGTACTTTCTGTATTCACATACTAATAATGTTTAATTTCCTTTACAAAAAAAGTATAGAATTTGGATCTTGTCAAACATGTTTTAAAGGAATAATGCCTCTAACTTAAGTTTTAAATGTCAGCAAAGATATAGCTTTAATGTTACCACGGACCATCTCTCTGTCTAATATTAATACCCTATAGACTGTATTCTATAATCTGCTTACATCATTCCCTTTATAAAATTAGCTACTTATCAATGCAGCCATTTTACTGATGTTATACTCCACATAGTGATAACATTAGAAGAGTCATAGAATGCCATGATCAAACTACTTTTACTTATTATAGTACTCATATTTGTCTGTTGCCAGCATAATGCAATGGTGTGAAAGAATCACTTTGAAGATTTGGATTATTTGCAGTATTGTTTTATGACAGTATTGTTTTAAAAGCATTTCTTTTCACTTTAGTCTTAAAAAAATAAAGATCTTTGGGGGCTTTTATAGTGATTGGACATGTATGTGTACTGTACCAAAGTAATAAGTAGTTTCAAAACGCACAATCAATTCAGAAAATGCATTGGCAAGTGAGAATGCAAAATATCAGCTACTGCTCTTAAAGTAATGTGCTGCTCATTTGGAAGTAAAGAGGATTAAACTATCCTATACAATTAAAAACATGTGTTTTCATGTCAATGATAATGAAAAGTTTATATTAATACTTTTTAGATTTCACAGATTTGATAGAATAACATTTACTTGAGACATGAAAATACATCTGTGTAGCTTGCTGTTGGTTTGGTCATGACGTTGGAAAATTATTTGTATTAACACATGCTATCTGAAGTGTAATCCAAAATGCAGCCACATGATTGGAATAACTAAACAATACGAAGTGTGGAAGGCTCCCATGCCTCTTACTGAAATTTCATTTCAGAATTCTTATGTGTGGCTCAGAATAG